>NC_086444.1:694854457-695086957 GCF_028390025.1 Pseudophryne corroboree | reverse complement strand
ACCTTTCCTCTCTTTGTCCTTCTTCCTCTTCTTGTCCTTATCCTGCCGTTGTTTGGTCCTTCTTTCCTCCTCCAGCTTCACATACTGATCTGACATGGGAAGCCCTAATTAAGTAAATCTCAAATGTGATTCTCACTGCATGTATACAAGTTATAGTACAAAGATACATGCCTCAACAAAGAAATCCCACCCCCTTAAAAAAGAAATCTAAAAGCAGCACAGAAAATACCTGGAACTTTTAGTGGTACAGTAAGATCAATCTGCACCACAGGGATGTGATCAACACCAGGGGAATCTTGGTACAGCTGTGGGAAAAAGAATGTCAATACAGATTTATCCAAACAAGAAAAAATAAGTTTGCTGTATACAGTCAATTTTATTTAATAGGGAGAAGCATTTAACATCAATACTCCCTACTATGCTGTTTTTGGACCCTGGGGCAGATGTATTAACCCTGGAGAAGTGATAAAGCAGTGATAAGTGGAAGGTGATAATGCACCAGCCAATTACTGTATTATGGATTTGAAAAATGACAGTTAGGAGCTGATTGGCTGGTGCGTTATCACCTTCCACTTATCACTGCTTTATCACTTATCCAGGGTTAATACATCTGCACCCCTACGTTTTAAGACAAAAGTTACAGTAACCATGAATTTTCAAGTTTACTCAGGCTGTAAAATGATATATTAATGTTAAATTGTTATCTTTGAATCCATTAGGGGACACTGGGTTCCCTCCTGATGGAGTCTCCTTCAGGAAGCTGGCACTTTAAATATACTAAAGCATCAATAATCCAGTAAGTTTCTAAAGTTTAAAAGTTTAGAACTGGTCCAACCAAACAAAAGAGGAGACAGTGAAGTTGCAACTAAAAAAGCAAACTTCTTGGATCCAAGCATTAAATACATTAACACCCAATGGTTTGACTGAGGATATGAAATTGCCTGAATAAATAAGAGCTTCTAGTTCGTTAGTAGAGTTACAATTTTGTTATAGTTATGTATTACAAGTGTATTGCTAAATTGTGAATTTCTGATAATTATATCATAGTTTACAATCTAATTAAGTTATTTGTATATTTATATTTTGTGATCTGATTTGGCTATGAGAATACAGTACGGCATGATTAAAATAAATAGGACGCTATTAACTCAGAATAATAACTATAATGTTTTATATTGCGCCACATATAATTTTTAGTTACAAAGTTTTAGAGTATAGTAAATGGCCTAAAAACAACCGCTGATAAATATATATGAGATGTACACTCCTGTGTTGATGTATGCTAATAGCCGGTTATTTGCGAAGGCTATTGGTCTATCCTCTGAGGTGATTGGCTATCAGCGATGTTACTACTGGGTCTCAGCTTTACTAAGGCCATAACTCTGATGACAAAACACATGAATGCATGGCCTAGTGACGCCGATCTGTAGTGATCCAGCTACCTCTGCTGCTCCAGAAATTCAATGTGGTCGGCGGTGCGGATTGTGCTCCCAGTGGTGCAAGTAGGAGATTGCCTGGTCATTTATACTAATGCAATGTGGTAACCAGTCCACACACAGTAAGATATGTTGAACGAGTCTACCTATCAGTATGTGTTTGTGAATAAAAACTTAAATGCACTATGGATTGCCCACCCCAACTGTTTACGTAAGACAGACAGACAGACACACACACACACACACACACACACACACACACACACACACACACACACACACACATATATATATATAGCAGTGGATAAGGTGCTTCTGAGCGACCATTGGTGTCATACAAATTTTAGGAGGCTGTGTTAAAATAAGATTTTAAACCTACCGGTAAATCTATTTCTCCTAGTCCGTAGAGGATGCTGGGGACTCCGTAAGGACAATGGGGTCTAGACGGGCTCCGCAGGAAATAGGGCACCTAAAAATAACTTTGACTATGGGTGTGCACTGGCTCCTCCCTCTATGCCCCTCCTCCAGACCTCAGTTAGAGAACTGTGCCCAGAGGAGATGGACAATACAAGGCAGGATTTAGCAATCCAAGGGCAAGATTCATACCAGCCCACACCAATCATACCATGTAACCTGGAACATACATAACCAGTTAACAGTATGAACAAACGACAGTAACGGTCCAAGACCGATGTCAACTGTAACATAACCCTTATGTAAGCAACAACTATATACAAGTCTTGCAGAGTTTCCGCACTGGGACGGGCGCCCAGCATCCTCTACGGACTAGGAGAAATAGATTTACCGGTAGGTTTAAAATCTTATTTTCTCTTACGTCCTAGAGGATGCTGGGGACTCCGTAAGGACCATGGGGTTTATACCAAAGCATCCAATGGGGCAGGAGAGTGCGTATGACTCTGCAGCACCGACTGAGCAAACGCTAGGTCCTCATCAGCCAGGGTATCAAACTTGTAGAACTTAGCAAAAGTGTTTGACCCCGACCAAGTCACCGCTCGGCAAAGTTGTAAAGCAGAGACGCCTCGGGCAGCAGCCCAAGAAGAGCCCACCTTCCTAGTGGAATGGGCCTTAACCGAATTTGGTACCGGCAATCCAGCCGTAGAGTGAGCCTGCTGAATCGTATTACAGATCCAGCGAGCAATAGTCTGCTTTGAAGCAGGAGCGCCAATCTTATTGGCCGCATACAGGACAAACAGAGCCTCTGTTTTCCTAATTCTAGCCGTCCTGGCTACATAAATCTTTAAAGGCCCTGACTACGTCTAGGAATCTGGAATCCTCCAGGTCACCGGTAGCCACAGGCACCACAATAGGTTGATTCATATGGAACGAAGAAACCACTTTAGGCAAAAATTGCGGACGTGTCCTCAATTCAGCTCGATCCACATGAAAAATCAAGTAGGGGCTCTTGTGTGAGAGAGCCGCCAATTCTGACACTCGCCTTGCTGATGCTAAGGCCAACAAAATGACCACCTTCCAAGTAAGAAATTTAAACTCAACCTTGTTAAGCGGTTCAAACCAGTGTGATTTTAGGAACTGTAACACCACGTTCAGGTCCCATGGTGCCACTGGAGGCACAAAAGGGGGCTGGATGTGCAGCACTCCCTTTACAAACGTCTGGACTTCTGGAAGAGAAGCCAATTCCTTCAGAAAGAAAATTGAGAGGGCCGAAATCTGTACCTTAACCGAGCCTAATTTCAGGCCCATATCCACTCCTGTCTGTAGGAAGTGGAGAAAACGACCCAGATGAAAATCTTCCGTAGGTGCATTCTTGGTCTCATACCAAGACACATACTTTCGCCAGATACGGTGATAATGTTTTATCGTCACCTCCTTCCTAGCCTTTATTAAAGTAGGGATGACCTCTTCCGGAATCCCCTTTTTTGCTAGGATTCGGCGTTTAACCGCCATGCCGTCAAATGTAACCGTAGTAAGTCTTGAAATACACAGGGCCCCTGCTGCAACAGGTCTTCCCTCAGAGGAAGAGGCCAGGGGTCTCCTGTGAGCATCTCTTGTAGATCCGAGTACCAGGCCCTTCGAGGCCAGTCTGGGACAACGAGTATCGTCTGTACTCTTCTTCGTCTTATGATCCTCAACACTTTCGTGATGAGAGGAAGAGGAGGAAACACGTAGACCGATTCGAACACCCACGGTGTTACCAGTGCGTCTACTGCTACTGCCTGAGGGTCCCGAGACCTTGCGCAATACCTCCAAAGTTTTTTGTTGAGGCGTGACGCCACAACAAAAATTTGAAGGCGTTCCCCAAAGACGTGTTACGTCTGCAAAGACTTCTTCATGAAGTCCCCACTCTCCTGGATGGAGATCGTGTCTGCTGAGGAAGTCTGCTTCCCAGTTGTCTACTCCAGGAATGAAGATAGCCGACAGAGCGCTTACATGATTTTCCGCCCAGCTAAGAATCCTTGTGGCTTCCGCCATCGCAACTCTGCTTCTTGTCCCGCCTTGGCGGTTCACATGAGCCACTGCTGTGACATTGTCTGATTGAATCAGAACCGGTAGGTTTCGAAGAAAACTCTCCGCTTGTCGAAGGCCGTTGTAAATGGCCCTGAGTTCCAACACACTGATGTGTAGACAGGACTCCTGGTCTGACCAAAGACCCTGAAAAGTCTTTCCCTGTGTGACCGCTCCTCATCCTCGGAGGCTCGCGTCCGTGGTAACCAGGATCCAGTCCTGAATCCCGAACCGGCGACCCTCCAGCAGGTGAGCACTTTGCAACCACCACAGGAGGGACACTCTGGTTCCTGGGGACAGAGTTATTTTCCGATGTAAGTGCAGATGAGACCCTGACCACTTGTCCAAAAGGTCCCATTGTAAAAGTCCTTGCATGGAACCTTCCGAAGGGAATGGCCTCGTAGGCCGCCACCATTTTTCCCAGAACTCGAGTGCATTGGTGAACTGACACCCTTTTCGGTTTTAGCAGTTCTCTGACCATGTTCTGGATGTCTTGGGCCTTCTCTATTGGGAGAAAGACCTTCATATGTTCCGTATCCAGTATCATACCTAGGAAAGGTAGTCGAGTTGTCGGAATCAACCGTGACTTTGGTAGATTTAGAATCCAACCGTGTTGCTGGAGCACTCTCAGAGAGAGCACCACACTGCTCAGCAATTTCTCACTTATCTCGCTTTTATCAGGAGATCGTCCAAGTATGGGATAATTGTGACTCCATGCTTGCGCAGGACCACCATAATTTCCGCCATTATTTTGGTGAAAATCCTCGGGGCTGTGGAAGGTCTAAACGGCAACGTCTGAAATTGGTAATGACAATCCTGTACAGCGAATCTCAGGTATTCCTGATGGGGGGCATATATGGGGACATGAAGGTACGCATCCTTTATGTCCAGAGACACCATAAACTCCCCCTCCTCCATGTTGGCTATTATCACTCTGAGTGATTCCATTTTGAATTTGAATCTTTTTATGTACAGGTTTAGGGATTTCAGATTCAAAATAGGTCTGACCGAACCGTCCGGTTTCGGGACCACAATAGGGTTGAATAGTAACCTCTTCCCTGCTGGTGCAGGGGAACCTTGATTATCACTTGCTGTATACACAGCGTTTGAATTGCACTAACACTACATCCCTTTCCGATGTGGAAGCTGGTAGGGCCGATTTGAAAAATCGGCGCGGGGGCACCTCCTCGAATTCCAATTTGTAACCCTGGGAAACTATTTCCAACACCCAGGCATGACTGAAAAGTCGAAGACGTGCCCCCACCGGTGCGGACTCCCTCAGGGGAGTCCCAGCGTCATGCTGTGGCTTTTGGATCAGCCGGGAGGACTTTTGTTCCTGGGCACCTGCCGAAGCAGGTGCTCTCTTGCCTCTGCCCTTACCTCTGGCGAGGAAAGAGGATCCCCGACCTCTTTTGGACTTGTGCGACCAAAAGGACTGCATCTGATAGGGTGTTGCTTTCTTTTGCTGTTGGGGAATATATGGTAAAAAATTAGATTTACCTGCTGTAGTTGTGGAAACCAGGTCCGTCAGCCCATCCCCAAACAATACATCACCCTTATAGGGCAGTACGTCCATATGTTTTTTGGAATCCGCATCACCCGTCCATTGGCGAGTCCATAAGGATCTTCTCGCTGAGATAGACATGGCATTGGCCCTGGAAGCCAGCAATCCAATGTCCCTTTGAGCATCCCTCATAAATAAGACTGCGTCTTTTATATGTGCTAGAGTTAAGAATATAGTATCCTTATCCATAGTATCAAATTGATCTGTCAGCTCATCTGTCCAAGCTGCAATTGCGCTACACACCCATGCCGACGCAATCGTCGGTCTTAACACAGCACCCGTATGAGAATAAATACCCTTTAATGTAGTTTCTTGCCTGCGATCTGCAGGGTCCTTAAGGGCCGCTGTGTCAGGAGACGGTAGCGCCACTTTCTTGGACAAGCGCGTCAGGGCCTTGTCCACAGTGGAGGGTGATTCCCAAATCTCCCTGTCCTGCTTAGGGAAAGGGTATGCCATAAAAATTCTTTTGGGGATCTGCGGTCTCTTATCCGGAGTCTCCCAAGCTTTTCCAAAGAACTCATTTAATTCATGAGATGTGGGAAAATTAATAATCGGTTTCTTTTCCTTAAACATGTGTACCCTTGTGTCGGGGACCGAGGGTTCATCCACATTATGCAACACATCCCTAATTGCCACAATCATGCACTGAATGGTTTTAGTCACCCTAGGGTGCAATTTTACTTCGTCATAGTCAACACTGGAATCAGAATCCGTGTCTGTAGTAGTGTCTTGTGTCAACGGACGCTTTTGAGACCCCGACGGGCCCTGTGAGTCGGTCCAATCTGAGGATTGACCACCTGATGTCCCCCCCTAAACCAGCCTTATCAAGCCTTTTATGTAAAGATGTCACACTTGCATGCAACGTATGCCACATATCCATCCAATCTGGAGTCGGCACAACTGACGGGGACACCACTCATTTGCTCCACCTCCTCCTTGGAGAAGCCTTCCGCCTCAGACATGTCGACACACACGTACCAACACCCCACACACACAGGGAGTTACCTATAAGGGGACAAAACCCCAACCAGGCCCTTAGGAGAGACAGAGAGATAGAGTATGCCAGCACACACCCAGCGCTTAAAAACACTGGAATATATGACCAGATAGCGCTGTTATATGTATATAATTGTAATCTCCACTCACTGCATCGCCAAAGTGCCCCCCTCCTCTTTTTTCCAGCCTGTGAAGCTCAGCAGGGGAGAGAACAGGGAGCCAGCGTTTCCTCATGCAGTCTCTGTGGAGAAAATGGCGCTGGTTAGTGCTGAGGATCAAGCCCCGCCCACCCGACGGCGGGCTTCGGTCCCATCAACTTTGTATAGAAAAAATGGCGGGGGTTACCGGATTTTGAGGAATATTGCTGCCCAGGACGCCCCCCCCTGCGCCCTGCACCCTTCAGTGCCTGCTTGTGTGTGTGTGACTGGGAGCAATGGCTTACCTCATGAAGATCTGATGTCTTCTGCCGCCTGAAGTCTTCTTTGCCTTCTCATACTCACCCGGCTCCTATCTTCGGCATCTGTGAGGAGGACGGCGGCGCAGCTCCGGTACGAACCCCAGGTGAAACCTGTGTTCCGACTCCCTCTGGAGCTAATGGTGTCCAGTAGCCTTAGAAGCAGTGCCCAACTTAACAAGCTAGCTCTGCTTCTCTCTCCTCGGTCCCACGATGCAGGGAGCCTGTTGCCAACAGAACTCACTGAAAATAAAAAACCTAACAAAATTCTTTTTCCACAGAAAACTCTGGAGAGCTCTCTGCAGTGCACCCATTCTCCTCTGGGCACAAGATCTAACTAAGGTCTGGAGGAGGGGCATAGAGGGAGGAGCCAGTGCACACCCATAGTCAAAGTTCTTTTTAGGTGCCCTATCTCCTGCGGAGCCCGTCTATACCCCATGGTCCTTACGGAGTCCCCAGCATCCTCTAGGACGTAAGAGAAAAAGTAGTATACAATTTAATCACATATAAATCACACCAGTAAAAATAGAATCTCAATGTCACAAATAAAAACCAATAAAATGTCTATGGAGCCGAATAAATATACACAGAAAAAAACTATGAATTAATATAAAACAAGAGGACAAAAATGCTAATGTTACAAAATTAGAATAAAAAAAATCAAAGTAAAAAAGAAAATAAATATCTTAACTTGAGAGGGTGAGTTATGCCTGGTAACACCCAACGCGTTTCGTCCTATCTGGACTTCATCAAGGGGTAATATATATACACACACACACAAACAGGTTGAGTATCCCTTATCCAAAATGCTTGGGACCAGAAGTATTTTGGATATCGGATTTTTCTGTATTTCGGAATAACTGCATACCATAATGAAATATTGTGGGGATGGGACCTAAATCTAAGCATAGAATACATTTGTGTTTCATGTACACCTTATACACACAGCCTGAAGGTAATTTTAGCCAATACTTATATAAAAACTTTGTGCATTAAACCATCAGAAAACAAAAGTTTCACTATCTCACTCAAAAAATTCAGTATTTCAGAATATTCCCTATTTCGGAATATTTGGATATGGGATACTCAACCTGCGTATGTATGTATGTATGTATGTATGTATGTATGTACATACATATATACACACATATACATTATATATATATATATATATATATATATATATATATACATACATACATACATACATACATACACACACACAAGCTCCTATGTAATAAAAGCCAACTCTGTTCCTCAGCTCTGTTACATGTGCTGGCGGGCAAGAGAGGCCGCCACATGGACCAAATGACTCCTGACACAGCTCAAACTGAAAGTGAAACTGAAGGGCGATGTTACAGTCTCCTAACCTGCTGCTGGTAATATTAAAAATACTGATCTGACAGTTTCACACTTGCTTCATATGGAGTGAGGAGCCTGGGATAGAAAGTGGGGGGTAGGAGCAGATAGGGACTAGGGGAGAACGAAATAGGGCAAGTGCGCTGGGGCAAATTGCGACTGGGATAGAGCGGATAGGGGCTAATAAGGAATAGGGGGGGGGGAGAAGAGGGATTGTGTTAGATAGGGACTGGGGAGAGAGTGGAGTGGTAAGGGCAGATAGGGACAGTGTAGAGAGATGCAGATTTGCACGGACACACACTCTTTATGTACACTGCACCCCCCACCATATGCTGCCCCTTCTATACACTGCACCCCCAATCCTCTTCCATATTCTGCACCCCCCCACCATATACTTAATCTATATACACACTGCACCCCCATACCCCTCCACATAGTGCCCCCTATATACAGGGCTCACCCTTTTACATATAATGCATACTCTGCAACCCTCCCCCATATACTATGCTGCCAGGAATCATTAACAAGTAGCAGCAGTAACCAGAAAACAGATGGTCCCACACCGCTCAGAGTGGAGGCATCGGGGACACGTGGCCACTTACTAGCACGGGGTGGGGGGTGCTGTGGAGGTGAATCATTCTGGCAGGAAGAGGTAAGCAGTGCGGTGACTGGGAAGAGGAGGGGTCGGTACTGGGGATGCAGATAACCAGCTCAGCTGCTTTATATAAACTACGCGCCGACAGGACATGGTCAGGATGCTGGTGGCTACTGGTGTCCTCTACCCCCCAGATTGGCCGGAAGCTGTGCGTGGAGTTGTGAGCTTACATGTGCTAGTACTGGTGTATAGTGCAGCATCATTATAGCCTGCCCATTACAGATATACAGCATCTATATTTATAAAAGTTTAACACTACATACACCAGTGACGAGCAGTGAGGTGAGGCAGAGCCTTTCCCGTCATACTAACATTTGTGCCAGAGTTTTGACTGTATAAAGTATATGAAAAAAAAAATATTAGAAATATCTTCTTTGTATTATTCTAATCCTTTTTATAGTCAAAACTCTGGAGTAAAAAATGCAGCCTATCTTTTCTGCACATCTCTGATCAAAACTCGCCAAATTTACAGCAGAATAAACTGCTGCACCTGCACTCTTGGGCTCATATATTGCATGTAAATCTAGCTCTTGTACTAGGCCAGTGCCTCCTACGCCATTTACCTCACTGTGCGTCTCTGACACACACACACTACACCATCAGCATGACCGAACCCCGGCTCCCAGCAGCAGGACTGCCAGAAACCCGCCAATTCCTCTGTGAAGAGAAACCGCCCTCCTAAATTAATTCAGCCCTGGTAACTGTCATTTTGACTAACTATATATATATATATATATATATATATATATAAAATAAGAATTTACTTACCGATAATTCTATTTCTCGGAGTCCGTAGTGGATGCTGGGGTTCCTGAAAGGACCATGGGGAATAGCGGCTCCGCAGGAGACAGGGCACAAAAGTAAAGCTTTTCCGATCAGGTGGTGTGCACTGGCTCCTCCCCCTATGACCCTCCTCCAGACTCCAGTTAGGTACTGTGCCCGGACGAGCGTACACAATAAGGGAGGAATTTTGAATCCCGGGTAAGACTCATACCAGCCACACCAATCACACCGTACAACTTGTGATCTAAACCCAGTTAACAGTATGATAACAAAAGGAGCCTCTGAAAGACGGCTTCCTACAACAATAACCCGATTTTTGTAACAATAACTATGTACAAGTATTGCAGAATAATCCGCACTTGGGATGGGCGCCCAGCATCCACTACGGACTCCGAGAAATAGAATTATCGGTAAGTAAATTCTTATTTTCTCTATCGTCCTAGTGGATGCTGGGGTTCCTGAAAGGACCATGGGGATTATACCAAAGCTCCCAAACGGGCGGGAGAGTGCGGATGACTCTGCAGCACCGAATGAGAGAACTCCAGGTCCTCTTTATGCCAGGGTATCAAATTTGTAGAATTTTACAAACGTGTTCTCCCCCGACCACGTAGCTGCTCGGCAGAGTTGTAATGCCGAGACCCCTCGGGCAGCCGCCCAAGATGAGCCCACCTTCCTTGTGGAATGGGCATTTACATATTTTTTGCTGTGGCAAGCCTGCCACAGAATGTGCAAGCTGAATTGTACTACAAATCCAACGAGCAATAGTCTGCTTAGAAGCAGGAGCACCCAGCTTGTTGGGTGCATACAGGATAAACAGCAAGTCAGATTTCCTGACTCCAGCCGACCTGGAAACTATATTTTCAGGGCCCTGACAACATCCAGCAACTTGGAGTCCTCCAAGTCCCTAGTAGCCGCAGGTACCACAATAAGCTGGTTCAGGTGAAACGCTGACACCACCTTAGGGAGAAACTGGGGACGAGTCCACAGCTTTGCTCTGTCCGAATGGACAATCAGATATGGCTTTGTGAGATAAAGCCGCCAATTCTGACACTCGCCTGGCCGAGGCCAGGACCAACAGCATGGTCGCTTTCCATGTGAGATATATCAAATCCACAGATTTGAGTTGTTTAAACCAATGTGATTTTAGGAATCCCAAACTACGTTGAGATCGCCCAGTGCCACTGGAGACATCAAAAAGGGGGTTGTATATGCAGTACTCCCTTAACAACTTCTGGACTTCAGGAACTGAAGCCAATTTCTTTCTGGAAGAAAATCGACCGGTCGAAATTTGAACCTTAATGGACCCCAATTTGAGACCCATATACACTCCTGTTTGCAGGAAATGTAGGAATTAACCTAGTTGAAATTCTTCCGTGGAGCCTTCCTGGCCTCACACCATGGAACACATTTTCACCTAAGCAGTGATAATGTTGTGCGGTCACCTCCTTCCTGGCTCTGACCAGGGTAGGGATGACCTCTTCCGGAATGCCTTTTTCCCTTAGGATCCGGCGTTCACCCGTCAACGCGGCTGCGGTAAGTCATGGAACAGACATGATTCTTGCTGAATCAAGATCCTTTCTAGTATCTCTTGAAGTTCCGGGTACCAAGTTCTTCTTGGCCAAACCGGAGCCACGAGTATAGTTCTTACTCCTCTCCTTCCTATCATTCTCCATACACTGGGTATGAAAGGCAGAGGAGGGAACACATACACCGACTGGTACACCCACGGTGTTACCAGAGCGTCCCAGCTATTGCCTGAGGGTCTCTAGACCTGGCGCTTAATGTGGGACGCCATCATAACCACCTTTGGTCTTTCCCAACGGTTTACAAACATGTGGAAACTTCCAGATGAAGTTCCCACTTTTCCGGGTGGAATTCATTCATGCTGAGGAAATCTTCCTAGTTGTCCACTCCCGGAATGAACACTGCTGACAGTGTTATCACATGATTTTTCGCCCAGCGAAGAATCCTTGCTGTCATTGCCCTCCTGCTTCTTGTGCCGCCCCGTCTGTTTACGTGGGCGACTGCCATGATGATGTCCTACTGGATCAGCACCGGTTGACTTTGAAGCAGAGGTCTTCCTAGGCTCAGAGCATCGTAAATTGCCCTTAGCTCCAGTATATTCATGTGGAGAGAAATCTCCAGACTTGACCACACTTCCTTGGAAATTTCTTCCCTGTGTGACTGTTCCCCAGCCTCTCAGACTGGCATCCGTGGTCACCAGAACACAGTCCTGAATGCTGAACGTGCTGCCCTCTAGAAGATGAGCACTCTGCAGCCCCCACAGAAGAGACACCCTTGTCCTTGGAGACAGGGTTATCCGCTGATGCATCTGAAGATGCGATCCGGACCATTCGTCCCGCAAATCCCCCTGAAAAGTTTTTGCGTGAGATCTGCCGAATGGAATCGCTTCGTAAGAAGCCACCATTTTTCCCAGGACTCCTGTGCATTGATGCACTGATACTTGGCCTGGTTTTAGGAGGTTTCTGACTAGGTCGGATAACTCCCTGGCTTTCCCCTCCAGGAGAAATACCTCTTTCTGGACTATGCCCAGAATCATTCCTAGGAACAGCAGACGTATCATCGGAAAACAGCTGCGATTTTTGGAATATTTAGAATCCACTCGTGCTGTCGTAGAACTACTTTAGATAGTTCTTTTCCGACCTCCAACTGTTCTCTGGAAACTTGCCCCTTTCAGGATATCGTCCAAGTAAGGGATAATTAAGATACCTTTCTTCTTTTAAGAATCATCTTTTCGGCCATTACCTTGGTAAAGGCCCGGGGTGCCGTGGATAATTCAACGGCAGCGTCTGAAACTGATATTGACAGTTCTGTATCACGAACCAGAGGTACCCTTGTTGAGAAGGGCAAATTTGGACATGGAGGTAATCCTTGATGTCCAGGGACACCATATAGTCCCCTTTTTTCCGGTTCTCTATCACTGCTCTGAGTGACTCCATCTTGATTTGAACCTTTTTATGTAAGTGTTCAAAGATTTCAGATTTAGACTATGTCTCACCAAGCCGTCTGGCTTCAGTACCACAATATAGTGTGGAAGACTAATACCCTTTTCCTTGTTGTAGGAGGGGTACTTTGATTATCACCTGCTGGAAATACAGCTTGTGAATTTTTTCCCAATACTGCCTCCCTGTCGGAGGGAGCCGTTGGTAAAGCAGGCTTCAGGAACCTGCGAGGAAAAAATGTCTCGACTCTCCAATCTGTACCCCTGGGATAATACTTGTACGATCTAGGGGTCAACTTGCGAGTGATCCCACTGCGCGCTGAGACTCTTGAGACTAACCCCCCACCTCACCTGAGTCCGCTTGCACGGCCCCAGCGTCACGCTGAGGACTTGGCAGACGCGGTGGAGGGCTTCTTTTCCTGGGAAGGGGCTGCCTGCTGCAGTCTACTTCCCTTTCCTCTATGTCTGGGCAGATATGACTGGCCTTTTGCCCGCTTGCCCACATGGGAAACGGAAGGATTGAGGCTGAAAAGACAGTGTCTTTTTCTGCTGAGATGTAACTTTTGGTAAAAAGGTTGGATTTCCCAGCTGTAGCCGTGGACCCCAGGTCCGATGGACCGACCCCAAATAACTCCTTCCCTTTATACGGCAATACTTCCATGTGCCGTATGGGATCTGTATCACCTGACCACTGTCGTGTCCATGACATCTTCTGGGAGATATGGACAACGCACTTATCTTGATGCCAGAGTGCAAATATCCCTCTGTGCATCTCGCATACATATATATAGAATGCATCCTATTAAATGCTCTATATCAATAAAATATTTTTAGTCAGGGAATTCGACCAAGCCAACCCAGCACTGCATCTCCAGGCTGATGGCGATCGCTGGTCGCAGTATAACCACCGTATGTGTGTATATACTTTTTAGGATATTTTTCCAGCTGCCTATCCGCTGGCTCCTTGAGGGCGGCCGTATCTGGAGACGGTAACGCCACTTGATAAGCGTGTGAGCGCCTTATCCACCCTAAGGGGTGTTTCCCAACGCGCCCTAACTTCTGGCGGGAAAGGGTATAACGCCAATATTTGCTATCGGGGTAAACCCACGCATCATCACACACTTCATTTTATTTTATCTGATTCAGGAAAAACTACAGGTAGTTTTTTCACTCCCACATAATACCCTTTTTTGTGGTACTTGTAGTATCAGAAATATGTAACACCTCCTTCATTGCCCTTAACGTGTGGCCCTAATGAGGAATACGTTTGTTTATTCACCGTCGACACTGGATTCAGTGTCCGTGTCTGTGTCTGTGAGGTAAATGGGCGTTTTTTTTTTTTTAAAACCCCTGACGGTGTTTCTGAGACGCCTGGACCGTACTAATTGTTTGTCGGCCGTCTCATGTCGTCAACCGACCTTGCAGCGTGTTGACATTTTCACGTAATTCCCTAAATAAGCCATCCATTCCGGTGTCGACTCCCTAGAGAGTGACATCACCATTACAGGCAATTTCTCCGCCTCCTCCAACATCGTCCTCATACATGTCGACACACACGTACCGACACACAGCACACACACCTGGAATGCTCTGACAGAGGACAGGACCCCACTAGCCCTTTGGAGAGACAGAGGGAGAGTTTGCCAGCACACACCAAAAAACGCTATAATTACATAGGGACAACCTTATATAAGTGTTTCTCCCTAATAGCATCTTTATATATATATTTATATCGCCAATTAGTGCCCCCCTCTCTGTTTAAACCCTGTTTCTGTAGTGCAGTGCAGGGGAGAGCCTGGGAGCCTTCTCTCCAGCCTTTCTGTGAGAGAAAAAATGGCGCTGTGTGCTGAGGAGATAGGCCCCGCCCCTTTTCCGGCGGGCTCGTCTCCCGCTTTTAGTGAAGTTTGGCAGGGGTTAAATATCTCCATATAGCCTCTGGGGCTATATGTGAGGTATTTTTAGCCAGTATATAGGTTTACATTTGCCTCCCAGGGCGCCCCCCCCCAGCGCCCTGCACCCTCAGTGACAGCGTGTGAAGTGTGCTGAGAGGAAAATGGCGCACAGCTGCAGTGCTGTGCGCTACCTTTAGAAGACTGTCAGAGTCTTCAGCCGCCGATTCTGGACCTCTTCTAACTTCAGCATCTGCAAGGGGGCCGGCGGCGCGGCTCCGGTGACCATCCAGGCTGTACCTGTGATCGTCCCTCTGGAGCTGATGTCCAGTAGCCAAGAAGCCAATCCATCCTGCACGCAGGTGAGTTCACTTCTTCTCCCCTCAGTCCCTCGTTGCAGTGATCCTGTTGCCAGCAGGACTCACTGTAAAATAAAAAACCTAAGCTAAACTCTCTAAGCAGCTCTTTAGGAGAGCCACCTAGAATTGCACCCTTCTCGGCCGGGCACAAAAATCTAACTGGAGTCTGGAGGAGGGTCATAGGGGGAGGAGCCAGTGCACACCACCTGATCGGAAAAGCTTTACTTTTGTGCCCTGTCTCCTGCGGAGCCGCTATTCCCCATGGTCCTTTCAGGAACCCCAGCATCCACTAGGACGATAGAGAAATATAGATAGATAGATAGATAGATAGATAGATAGATACAGATATATATTATATATATACACAAATAAGGATGCACTCGCCAGACTTCTCCAGGGTGAATTGATAGATTTTAATCCAGACAGCACATACTCACAAACAGAAGGTCTGTTTGTGAGTATGTGCTGTCTGGATTAAAAACTATCAATTTCACCCTGGAGAAGTCTGGCGAGTGCATCCTTATTTGTGCACATGTATCGTGGAACTTTGTTCTGATAGGACCTGTTCCTGGATTTTGCACCCCAGCAACTGTGATTATTAACGACATGTGAGTGCGGCTCTTCTACAATGGATATATATATATATATATATATATATATATATATATATACACACACACATACACGTACATATATATATATGAGAGAGAGAGAGAGAGAGAGAGAGAGAGAGAGAGACACACACACAGACAGACAGACAGATCAACCATGATAACCCCTCAGCTCTCAGTATGGAATGTCTCAATGGCCACCATGTTAAAGCAAGAAAGGCCAGATCCGGATGGAAGCACGGGCCCGGAGACAGAAAATCAGTTCAAAGAGGAAGATGAAGCAGAGCGTTGATGGAGAAGCATAGAAGATTCCTGTGCCAAGTCCTGAGCCACAAGGATCACTCTGCCTACCTTCAATTTCAGTTTGCAGAGGATTAGTGGTATCACTGAGATTGGATGGAAGATGTACATGAATGTGAAGGTTCACTGAACCGCCAGGGTGTCCACCAGGAGAGCTCCTGCATCCTGTAGTAATGCCAAGATGCCATCACGTTGATGTCTGCCAAACCCCTGCAGAGAACCAGGGGATGAAAAAAAGTGTGGGTGTAGAGGCCACTTGTCCGAGTAAACGTCCTGGAGGCTTCTAAGGTCTGCCTCCCAATTTTGAACGGATGAAGACAGTCGACAGAGATGAAAGAGGACGCTCTGCCCACCTGAGAATGCGACTCATTTTCCTGGTGCAACCATGATAATTTATGTAGGCATCTCTTAAGCTGGAGTCAAGGGGGATTGTAACCTACGTATGATCCACCTGTGAGACTGGAGTAGGTCTATTGCAAGACAGATGTGATCCCTTAGCACATCCGTTAACTGGATGAAGTAGGTCATCCAGATAGAGCAGTATTCTGACTCCCATGCGTGGAAGTTGTGCTGCCATGATTTTCATAAAAACATGAGGAGCCGTGGAATGTCCAAAAGGTAATGCCTGAAACTGGAAGGATTCCTCCCAAACCGCAAATTTGAGGAAGCGCTGGAGACTGACTGATGGGAATATGTAAACATGCATCCTGGATATTAAGGGACGCCATAAAGTCCTCCCAGTTCCAGAGCCAGAGTGATGGAGTGCAGAGACTCCATGCGGAACTTAGGGACCCGGAGGTACCTGCTGAGCAATTTAAAGTTGAAAATGGATCGACAGAGGCTGGAACAGAAGGACTCCCGTAGTGCTCCTCATTTTCCTGGATCTACAGGTAGGCTTGTAGACAAAAATTGGCCAGAGGATACTCCTCAAAGGTTAGGCCGTAGCCTTGGGAGACTACACCTCTAAACCATGGCGTCCATTGTGTTCACCAGCCATTCTCAGAGACGAGCAGAAGCTGGGGTACCCCAGGTGGAGGCCTATCCTGTCATGCAGCAGGCTTGCTGGTCAGCTTGAGAGCAGGACATCTGGTGGACCAGGTCTGTTTTCCTCTGGACTTGCAACCCTTGGTAGAAGAACCCTGCAAAATAAATGACCGTTGCCCTTGCCATACAAAAGGATCAAAAAATTAGTCATTTGCAACCTGGGGGCTGCCACAGTAGAAAGGAAAGCAGTTTTGAACGCAGCCACAAACTTGTCTAGCTATGGGCTAAAAAGAACCTTCCCCTGAAAAAGGGACACTAGATCTGATACAGTCTTCTAGGGAATCCACCCAGCACCTGATGGCATTAGTCACCCATGTGTACACCAGGGCTGCTGCTTTACAGAAAACTGCCTTAAGGAAGTTCTCCAGCATTTTATCGATCGGATCCTTAAGGGAGGCAGTGATTGAGATAGTGAGGGTAGAAATTTGAGAGCTTCCACCAGAGTATGGGACACCCATTTTGCCCTATCCGCAGCGGTTAGCGGATAAGAAGCAGCAAAGCACTTTGAGACTTGGAAGCACTTGTTAGGGTGATGCCATGCCTCCGCTAGGTTATCCTCAAATTGAGCAGAAGAAGGGAACTCAGCCGCCTTCTTCTGGCGATTACATACTAGGGCATCTGACTTAGGCGTCTTCTCAGAGTCCTTGCTCTCAAGTGCAGACTTAACTGACTTGATCAAGACCTCAACATCAACTTGTGGTAGGGAGTGCTCCTGGATAGAGGAGGTCTCAGCATCCAAGCTAATGGAGAAATGATCCTCGTAATTAGAGGACACCTCAGAGTCTGAGTACTAACTCGACAGGTGTGTAGAGCTGTCCCGTCTGGTAGTCTTGCATTTGGACAGGTGGGCCTTATTTAGCATCTACTGGTGGATCAAGTGTGACAAATTAATTTATGACACTTTAATGACTCAATAATGAAAAGGTATATCAAACCAATATAATTAATTGTTGCTCCTGTACGCATCAAGTAGAAGTAAAACATGGTTGATTGAGGTTCCTAATACAGTATATAATATAAAAATTAAAAAAATTATTTAAAAACATTAAACCTTGGTTTAAACCAAAATGGTTTTTATAAATAAAATTCACAAGTTTTTTTTTACTATGCTGTTCGTACAAGCACAGCACTGTGACTTACTAAAAGAAAAAGCCTAGTATACAAAAAAATATTTTTTTTAATTCAAAATGTTTAATGTCACTGACATGCCCGATGCTAATGCTTAACTCCTCCTTTGTGTGTGTGTGTTTGTCTGAAAAGTGGTTTTGCATTTTCCATTTTGTATTACTATTCAGATTTATATAATTATAAGACCAATGATTTTCTTGTTCTTATTTTCAATTTCATTTATGAGTGTACTTTGTATGTATTAATATTTTTTGTCTATCTACATGTATTCAGATGTAATAGGAATAATAAGCTGCACAAAATTGGTTTTATTCATATAGTTCCAGAAAACTCAATTTCTAGCATACACACACACACTACAGTCATTTGAATGATGACATGATATACTGTGTTCAGGGATTGTATCCAATTAATTGTTGCTCCTGTACGCATCAAGTAGAAGTAAAACATGGTTGATTGAGGTTCCTAATACAGTATATAATATAAAAATTAAAAAAATTATTTAAAAACAACATTAATGAAAATAAATGGTTTAAACAAAAAGAGAAAGACGGTTTAAACAAAAAAAAAAAAAAAAAAAATTTTTTTTTTTCCAACCCTGCTGTACAACATCTCCAGATGTGGTATTTCCTCACAGATGTAAAGTGATCCAAACATGTACGTGCAAGGAAAGCAGAAACAAAAAATACAATGCAATTGTATTGTAATAAATTAAATCAAATCCCCCTTGTGTTCAGAAGGCGAAGGGTGGCAATAGCAATTTTTGTGATGACCAATAGGATAGGATCTCGCCACCACTCTAATAGAAGGATGGGCGTACCGAAAACTCACTTGAAGTGTGTGATGGAAATATACATAAAGTTTTCTTTTAACGAGAAGTTCAGTACCAGATTAGAGCCAAATCACAACAATTAATTAGGAAGGTAATTTGTACCCAGCTCACTTGTATACAGTGTCAGACTGGGGTATATAGGGCCTACCGGGGGGAATGCAGTGGTAGGGGCCCATGTTACCTTCATAAATATATGCAGTAAATTCAGCTGTTGCATGCATAATAATATAACAGATTAATAACAACAATGCACTGTAGAAAATACACCATAGTCCAGTATAAGGTAACATACGTATAATGTATAATTCAAGTGCACAGTCTGGATCCTGATTCTTAGAGCAGAAGGTGGAACCCCAGGCAGTAGGGCCCACCGGTGGTTTCCCCTGTACCCCTGTGGGCCAGTCCAAGCCTGCTTGTATATGGGTTCGGAAACCACATATAGTAGTTTCTTTAAATGCTGATTTCACACAAAATAGGTGTAATAAAAATAGATTTATTCCAAACATGATTAAAAATACACTGAAATAGCTGAATATACAATCCTGTGGTAGTCCAAAAACAGAGTTCAATGTCCCAGTTTTTCTCCACATTCCATTTATCTGATTGGGCAGATATTAAGTTGGTTGGATTGTGATACATCTGATACATCTTTGCACCCAAGCTCATTCCTTATTTTTGTTTAGCATCTGCTGGAGAGATTCCGATATTTGCGCTAGAAACTACAATGGCCGAGTGAACAACTGCATTCATGGTGGTTCAGTAGCGGTAAACTGCGATTCATGAGTAAATAGAACACTGGTGACCTAGTCCACATCTGTAGGAAGACTAGCAGAGGGAGAGGGCCCGGGTGTTGCATAATGATTAACTGCGGCATTACCTGTGAAAGCGCGAAATCCCATGCCGGTTCCTGATTGGTAGCTGTGGCCAAAGTGACCTCCCACTGCCTAGCTAAGAAACACCAGACAGAGACCATCGTGGCCCTGAACCTGAGGAGAAAGCACTTCAGCACAGGTCTTACAGTTACCTAACAGAGGAGCGTTCACCTCCCTGGGTGCTTTTCCCTTCAAAGACACGTTAATAAAAAGGATGTCCACATACACAAAAGTTGCCAGTGTTACTCAGGCAACGGAACTGTTAAAGCTATACAAAATACAAATAAGAATTTACTCACCGGTAATTCTATTTCTTGTAGTCCGTAGTGGATGCTGGGGACTCCGTAAGGACCATGGGGAATAGACGGGCTCCGCAGGAGACTGGGCACTCTAAAGAAAGATTCAGGACTATCTGGTGTGCACTGGCTCCTCCCCCTATGACCCTCCTCCAAGCCTCAGTTAGGAACTGTGCCCGGAAGAGCTGACACAATAAGGAAGGATTTTTGAATCCCGGGTAAGACTCATACCAGCCACACCAATCACACCATATAACTCGTGATAGGAACCCCGGTTAACAGTATGATAACAATGGAGCCTCTGAACAGATGGCTCGCAATAACAACCCGATTATAGTAACAATAACTATTTACAAGTATTGCAGACAATCCGCACTTGGGATGGGCGCCCAGCATCCACTATGGACTACGAGAAATAGAATTACCGGTGAGTAAATTGTTATTTTCTCTGACGTCCTAGTGGATGCTGGGGACTCCGTAAGGACCATGGGGATTATACCAAAGCTCCCAAACGGGCGGGAGAGTGCGGATGACTCTGCAGCACCGAATGAGAGAACTCCAGGTCCTCCTCAGCCAGGGTATCAAATTTGTAGAATTTTGCAAACGTGTTTGCCCCTGACCAAGTAGCAGCTCGGCAAAGTTGTAAAGCCGAGACCCCTCGGGCAGCCGCCCAAGATGAGCCCACCTTCCTTGTGGAATGGGCTTTCACTGATTAAGGCTGCGGTAATCCCACCGCAGAATGCGCCAGCTGAATAGTGCTACAAATCCAGCGCGCGATAGACTGCTTAGAAGCAGGAGCACCCAGCTTGTTGGGTGCATACAGGATAAACAGCGAGTCAGTCTTCCTGACTCCAGCCGTCCTGGAAACATACATTTTCAGGGCCCTGACTACGTCCAGTAACTTGGAATCCTCCAAGTCCCTAGTAGCCGCAGGCACCACAATAGGTTGGTTCAAGTGAAAAGCTGAGACCACCTTCGGGAGAAACTGAGGACGAGTCCTCAACTCTGCCCTATCCATATGGAAAATCAGATAAGGACTTTTACAAGACAAAGCCGCCAATTCTGATACTCGCCTGGCCGAAGCCAGGGCCAACAACCTGACCACTTTCCACGTGAGATATTTCAAATCCACAGTCTTAAGTGGCTCGAACCAATGTGATTTCAGGAATTCCAAAACCACATTGAGATCCCAAGGTGCCACTGGGGCCACAAAAGGAGGCTGAATATGCAGAACTCCTTTGACAAACGTCTGAACTTCAGGCAGTGAAGCCAGTTCTTTTTGGAAGAAAATCGACAGAGCCGAAATCTGGACCTTAATGGACCCCAATTTGAGGCCCAACGTCACCCCTGCTTGAAGGAAATGCAGGAATCGACCCAGCTGAAATTCCTCCGTCGGGGCCTTCTTGGCCTCACACCACGCAACATATTTTCGCCAAATGCGGTGATAATGTTTTGCGGTGACATCCTTCCTGGCTTTGATCAGGGTAGGGATGACTTCCTCCGGAATGCCCTTTTCCTTTAGTATCCGGTGTTCAACCGCCATGCCGTCAAACGTAGCCGCGGTAAGTCTTGGAACAGACAGGGTCCCTGCTGCAGCAGGTCTTGTCTGAGCGGCAGAGGCCAAGGGTCCTCTGCAAGCATCTCTTGAAGTTCCGGGTACCAAGCTCTTCTTGGCCAATCCGGAACCACGAGTATAGTTTTCACTCCTCGCTTTCTTATTATTCTCAGTACTTTGGGAATGAGAGGCAGAGGAGGAAACACATAAACCGACTGGTACACCCACGGTGTCACTAGAGCGTCCACAGCGATCGCCTGAGGGTCCCTTGACCTGGCGCAATATATCTTTTCAACTTTTTGTTGAGGCGGGACGCCATCATGTCCACCTGTGGTCTTTCCCAACGGTCTACCAGCATTTGGAAGACTTCTGGATGAAGTCCCCATTCTCCCGGGTGGAGGTCGTGCCTGCTGAGGAAGTCTGCTTCCCAGTTGTCCACTCCCGGAATGAACACTGCTGTCAGTGCCAACACATGATTCTCTGCCCATCGGAGAATCCTTGTGGCTTCTGCCATCGCCATCCTGCTTCTTGTGCCGCCCTGTCTGTTTACATGGCCGACCGCCGTTATGTTGTCTGATTGGATCAGTACCGGCTGGTTCTGAAGCAGGGGCCTTGCTTGGCTTAGGGCATTGTAAATGGCCCTTAGCTCCAGAATATTTATTTGAAGCGAAATCTCCCAATTTGACCACAGTCCTTGGAAATTTCTTCCCTGTGTGACTGCACCCCAGCCCCGAAGGCTGGCATCCGTGGTCACCAGGACCCAGTCCTGTATTCCGAATCTGCGGCCCTCTAGTAGATGAGCCCTCTGCAGCCACCACAGCAGCGACACCCTGGTCCTTGCCGACAGGGTTATCCGCTGTTGCATCTGGAGATGGGACCCGGACCATTTGTCCAACAGGTCCCACTGGAATGTCCTTGCGTGGAACCTTCCGAATGGGATTGCTTCGTACGAAGCTACCATTTTTCCCAGGACTCGTGTGCATTGATGTACCGACACCTGTCCTGGTTTTAGGATGTCTCTGACTAGAGATGACAACAACTCTGCTTTTTCCACTGGAAGAAACACTCTTTTCTGGTCTGTGTCCAGAATCATTCCCAGGAACAGAAGACGTGTCGTCGGGACCAGCTGTGACTTTGGAATATTGAGAATCCAGCCGTGCTGTTGTAGCACTTCCCGAGAAAGTGCTACCCCCACTACCAACTGTTCTCTGGACCTCGCCTTTATCAGGAGATCGTCCAAGTATGGGATAATTAAAACTCCCTTCTTGCGAAGGAGTATCATCATTTCGGCCATTACCTTGGTAAAGACCCTCGGTGCCGTGGATAACCCAAAAGGCAGCGTCTGGAACTGATAGTGACAGTCCTGTACCACAAATCTGAGGTACTCCTGGTGCGGAGGGTAAATAGGGACATGCAGGTACGCATCCTTGATGTCCAGGGAGACCATGTAATCCCCCTCGTCCAGGTTTGCAATAACCGCCCTGAGCGATTCCATCTTGAACTTGAACCTTTTGATATAAGTGTTCAAGGCTTTTAAATTTAAGATGGGTCTCACCGAACCGTCCGGTTTCGGTACCACAAACATTGTGGAATAGTAACCCTTTCCCTGTTGAAGGAGGGGTACCTTGACAATCACTTGCTGTGAATATAGTTTTTGAATAGCCACCAACACTGCCTCCCTGGCAGAGGGAGCTGCCGGTAAGGCAGATTTTAGGAAACGGCAGGGGGGAGACGTCTCGAATTCCAGCCTGTACCCCTGAGACACTACTTGAAGGACCCAGGGATCCACCTGTGAGAGAGCCCACTGTGTGCTGAAATTCCTGAGACGGGCCCCCACCGTACCCTGGTCCGCCTGAGCAGCCCCAGCGTCATGCTGTGGACTTACCGGACGCAGGGGAGGACTTCTGCTCTTGGGAACTAGCTGTGTGCTGCAGCTTTTTCCCCCTACCTCTGCCCCTCGGCAGAAAGGATGAGCCTCTAGCCCTCTTATTTTTCTGGGGCCGAAAGGACTGTACCTGATAATACGGTGCTTTCTTTTGCTGTGGGGTAGCCTGTGGCAAAAAGGTCGATTTCCCAGCAGTAGCTGTGGAAACGAGGTCTGACAGACCATCCCCAAAAAGTTCCATCCCTTTATAGGGCAAAACTTCCATGTGCCGCTTCGAGTCGGCATCGCCTGACCATTGCCGAGTCCATAACCCCCTTTTGGCGGCAATGGACATAGCGCTTATTTTTGATGCCAGCCGGCAAATATCCCTCTGTGCATCACGCATGTATAAGACGGCGTCTTTTATATGCTCTATCGTCAGCAAAATATTGTCCCTATCCATGGTATCAATGTTATCCGACAGGGAATCTGACCACGCAGCTGCAGCACTGCACATCCAAGCCGATGCAATAGCGGGTCTCAATATAATGCCGGTGTGTGTGTATATAGCTTTAAGGGTATGTTCCTGCTTTCTATCAGCAGGTTCCTTTAGGGCGGCCGTATCCGGAGACGGTAGTGCCACCTTTTTTGATAAGCGTGTCAGCGCTTTATCTACCCTAGGGGGTGTTTCCCAACGTGACCTATCCTCTGGCGGGAAAGGGTACGCTGCCAATAACCGTTTAGAAACTATTAATTTCTTATCTGGGGAAGACCACGCTTCCTCACACACCTCATTTAATTCCTCAGATGCAGGAAAAACTACTGGTAGTTTTTTCTCACCAAACATAATACCCTTTTTTGTGGTACCTGGGGTATTATCAGAAATGTGTAATACATTTTTCATTGCCTCAATCATGTAACGGGTGGACCTATTGGAGGGTACACTAGTCTCATCGTCGTCGACACAGGAGTCGGTATCCGTGTCGACATCTGTATCTGTCATCTGAGATAGCGGGCGGTTTACAGCCCCTGATAACATTTGAGACGCTTGGACAGGCACAAACTGAGAAGCCGGCTGTCCTATGTCGTCAAACCTTTTATGTAAGGAGCTGACACTGTGACGTAATTCCTTCCATAAGTCCATCCACACAGGTGTCGACCCCGCAGGGGGTGACATCACATTCACAGGCATTTGCTCCGCCTCCACATCATTATCCTCATCATACATGTCGACACAGCAGTACCGACACACAGCACACACACAGGGAATGCTCTGACAGAGGACAGGACCCCACAAAGCCCTTTGGGGAGACAGAGGGAGAGTATGCCAGCACACACCAGAGCGCTATATATCACAGGGATATCACCTTATAAAAGTGTTTTCCCTTATAGCTGCATATATATTGTATACTGCGCCTAAATTGTGCCCCCCCCCCTCTCTTTTTTACCCTTTCTGTAGTGCAGGACTGCAGGGGAGAGCCAGGGAGCGATCCTTCCAGCGAAGCTGTGAGGGAAAATGGCGCCAGTGTGCTGAGGGAGAAGGCTCCGCCCCTTTTTCGGCGGGCTTTCTCCCGCTATTTTAAAACGTCTGGCAGGGGTTAATTTACACCTATATAGCCCCTGGGGCTATATATGGTGTTAGTTTGCCAGCCAAGGTGTATATTATTGCTGCTCAGGGCGCCCCCCCCCCAGCGCCCTGCACCCATCAGTGACCGAAGTGTGTGGTGTGCATGAGGAGCAATGGCGCACAGCTGCAGTGCTGTGCGCTACCTTGGAGGAAGACAGAAGTCTTCAGCCGCCGATTTTCCGGACCTTCTTGCTTCTGGCTCTGTAAGGGGGACGGCGGCGCGGCTCCGGGAACGGACGACGAGGTCGGGTCCTGTGTTCGATCCCTCTGGAGCTAATGGTGTCCAGTAGCCTAAGAAGCCCAAGCTACCACCAGTTAGGTAGGTTCGCTTCTTCTCCCCTTAGTCCCTCGCTGCAGTGAGCCTGTTGCCAGCAGGTCTCACTGTAAAATAAAAAACCTAAACTATACTTTCTTTCTAGGAGCTCAGGAGAGCCCCTAGTGTGCATCCAGCTCGGCCGGGCATAGAAATCTAACTGAGGCTTGGAGGAGTGTCATAGGGGGAGACGCCAGTGCACACCAGATAGTCCTGAATCTTTCTTTAGAGTGCCCAGTCTCCTGCAGAGCCCGTCTATTCCCCATGGTCCTTACGGAGTCCCCAGCATCCACTAGGACGTCAGAGAAAAGTAAGGCTATGTAGAAAAGTGACAAAGTGTGAATACCAATACATAAATTGGTGTTTACTCTGGTGTAACAATTATCAGTAGTATCTATATCAGATAGAATAAGAAAAACAAAAGAAAAACTGAGAGGTAAACTCAGTAAATGAGGAGAGTGTAGAAAAAAAAACAAAGTACTCCTATACACTTAATACTGGTATGGGACTCAATGTCGACACCCATTAGGTCGACATCAATTGGTCGACAGTGGGTAGGCAGACACTAGAAATAGGTCAACATGGCCATTAGGTCGACTTGAACAAGGTCAACATAAAAAAAGGTCAACATGAGTTTTTAATATTTTTTTCGTGTAGTTTTCTGCATCAAGTGACCTGGACCCCCAATTAGTGCTCCGTGTCCCCTTGCATGGCGAGCAAACTGCAAGCAAGGTACCTCGTTGCACTCCCCACAGGTTACCATTTCCAATCGTAGTCCACGTGGATCGTAAACTATGAACAAGTCCAAAAATAAAAAAATGAAATGTGAAACTCATGTCGACCTTTTTTCGCGCCGACCTAATGGACATGTCAACCTATCCACTGTCGACCAATGGGTGTTGACCTAATGAGTGTCTACCTAGAGTCTGGATACTACTTAATACATACACACAGAACATTCAATGCAATGAAATAAATTAGAAAATAGTGCGCAACAAACCACCTGTCTCTATATCCTAACCATGAGAGTGAGGAATACTGGGAGACAAAGAGGCCATGCTTCTCTCTGATGAGGTGCAGTGGCAGGCAATGCAAAAAATATATAGTTTTGGTAGACTTACCGTCGTTAACTCTATTTCTCTTAAGTCCACAGTATCCACAGGATAAAAATTGGGATATGAGGTAGCGTCAGCGGACTGGCACCAACGATCAAAGCTTTTCAGCCTCCCAGAAAGCAACGGGCCCCTATATCCGCGCCTCCTGGTTCTGGCAATTCAGTTGTTTTCCAAAGCTCAAGGCAGGAGCATCATAGAGAGCCCTAGTCAGGCGAGAAGAACACACATGCACACTATTCAGTACAAGTAGGAAGAGGTTAGTGGGTGAAAGGATCCTCAAATCAGGTGCGTCAGGGTGGGATCCATGTGGATACTGTGGACTTAGGAGAAATAGAGTTATCGACGGCAAGTCTACCATAACTATATATATCTCCTGCAGGGTCCATAGGTTATCCACAGGATCAACATTGGGATGTGCCAAAACAAATTTAGTGGTGGGGACGCTCCTGATTGGACAGGAGAATCCTTCGACCGAATTCAGTGTCCTGAGAGGCAAAGGTATCAAAGGCATAATGTCTAATGAATGTGTTAATGGAAGACCATGTGCTGAAGCACCACGTTGTGCCGCCCACAATGGACCTACCTTACGAGTGAGCAGAGACATTAGCCAGAATAAGGAGATCAGCTTGAGAATATGCTTCTGAAATTGTCATTCTAAGCCACCTCGCCAGTGTCTGCTTGTCAGCAGGCCATCCTCTCTTGTGAAATACGTAGAGAACGAAGAGAGTGTCTTGTCTTTCTGATGGCACTGGTACGATCCACGTAGATCCTTAAGGCACGGACTACGTCCAATGAGGCATCTCCCGCAGAAAGGTCCGGCCCTTGGAAGGCCGGGACTAAAATTTCTTTGTTAAGGTGGACTTTAGACACCACCTTAGGAAGATAACCAGATTTGGTTCTGAGAACCGCTCTATCTGGATTAAAAAAAAAATCAGAAAAGGAGGACGACATAATAATGCCCCTAAATCTGAAACTCTTCTAGCTGAAGCAATAGCCAGTAGAAAGAGAGCTTTAGCTGTAAGCAATTTAAGATCCACTTGCTTTAGTGGTTCAAATAGGTCAACCTGAAGCGCCTTTAGGACTAAACTTAAATCCCAAGGCACTGCAGGAGGAACAAAAGGAGGTTGGTTGTGAAGCATTACATGAAAAAAAGTGTGAACGTCCTGCAGGTTAGCAATTTTCTTTTGGAACCATACAGTCAATACTGACACCTGCACTCTCAAGGAAGCCACGAGTAAACATTCGACCATTCCTGCCTGAAGGAATGCTAGGACTCTGGATACTCTGAAAGACCTAGGGTCACATTTTCGGTCACTGCACCACTGAATATAGGCTTGCAATATTCGGTGATGAATGCGAAACAAGGATGGATTCCTTGCTCTGAGCATTGTGGCAGATGTATTAACCTTGAGAAGGCATAAGGAAGTGATAAGTGCAAGGTGATAAATGCACCAGCCAATCAGCTCCTAACTGTTAATTTACATATTGAAGCGGATTGGATAGTTCGTTTATCACCTTGCACATATCACTGGTTTATCATTTCCTTATGCCTTCTCCAGGTTAACACATCAGGCTGATTGCTTATCTTCTGGCTTGGAAGCCAGCCCTCTGGTAGCCCAATGCTTATTAGTCTTACCAGACTTGTTAGATTGAGACTGCCATAAACCCTTTACTTTTGATTTTCCTGGAGTCTGAAAGGGCGAAAAGCTGGAAATCTAGGCTTGGATTTGTATGTGGAAGGAAACGTCACTTTCTTGGAGTCTGCTTCTGACTCCAAAATACGGTTTAATTCTTTACCAAAAAGAATATATCCAGTAAAAGGCAGACTCCAGAACCATCTTAGAATCTGAGTCAGCTTTCCATGTACGTATCCAAACCACTCTGCGAGCTGCTACTGCTGAGGCCTGAGAGGCAATTGTACCCATATCCAAGGCTGCTTCTTCCATAAAAATAACCGCCTGTTTAATATGTGCAATATGGGATTTTTGCTCTCTAAATGCCAATGAAAGATCATCCTCCAATGCATCAGCCCAGGCTGCCACTGCTTTTGCCATCCAGGCTGAAGCCATGGCTGGTCTTTCGATTGCCCCAGACAAGGAGAAAATGGTTTTTAAAAAATCATCTATTTTCCTATCCGTGACATCATTTAATGATGGTAATGTACATGTTTACACCAATCGAATGACAAGCGTATATACTTTGGGAGCCACCTCCCTTTTTAAAAAGTCCCCAGATGGAAGATAATGGGAACTCCATTTCTTTGCAAGTTTAAACTTCTTACTAGGTGTTACCCAAGCCTCTTGCATTATTTCCGTCAGCTGTTCTGACCCAAGAAATTCAGTCCTGTTTTGGGAAGTTTAAACATAGGTGCCTTAGATTTTAACAAAGTCTCTGCTGTTTCTTCTAAGGATAGAATGGCTTTCATAGCACTAATTAGCTCAGGTATGTCAACTGAGCTGAGACCTTCATCCTCGTCTCTGTATGCAGACCCGGAGTGTGATGAGTCTTCATCCTCCAACGAGTCCCCATCTAAAACGTGTAGATTGTGAAGATATTGTTTCATGTCTATGTGATTTACTTTCCACCGGCCTATCACCCTGTTTTTGTTGAAAGGCTGCAGATTCCTGGACTGGATGTGATAAACCCCAGGGAGAATGTTGCATGTAAGGGTTAATAGGGTAACCTATCCCTGGTATAGGAGCTGGCATTATCTGCTCAGCTATACTGGATAATGTCTGTGCAAAAGTAGCCCTTGGGGGTTCAATTTGAACCTGTGCCTGCCTTGGATTATTAAGGAGGCTTTGGTGAAAGCTAAAACAGTTTGCACATAATCCATTTTGAACCAGATCCCGATAGGTTAACCCAGCTTTGCAAGATCAACATGAAATGAGTGTAGGTGCTGCTGTGGAGACTGTATCCTCTTCACCCTTGCCCCTCAGACATGGTAAACAAATCACACACCTGTACAGTGTTAACTACACAATTTGTGACTGAAATCACTTTAAAACTTGTTAAAGTGACATACAATCCGATCCCTGCCTGCTTTGCACCAGCATTGAGGATCGGAATACACAGAAACGGACAGAAATAGTAAAGCCAGCAATCACACTAGCAATCAGTCAAAGGTTATACATTAGTATAATAAGCAATATGAGCACATATTCAACTACAGATAATTTCATGTATGTGGGAAAACATATTACTGTATTACATTATATAGGACTTCAGACTTATTCAGTCGCACAGCGAAAGAAACAGCAGCAAAAGTTTACAGACTCATATGCATCAGGCCCTTATCCAACTACTTGTATTTAAGGGTAGGTAGAGATTTAGTATTGTGTCACCCGGCTTAGGAGAGTGTGACACAGGGAGACTTCACCCCGCTCCCAGGATGGATCAATACGTTAATGAACGCTGAGTGAATCCAGACACAAATAGTGTACACAACCGCCCAGTGAATCTACAGTGAACACTGACGCACCAGGTCAAACAGCCGCCTATGCTGCGACTGGGTCATTTTAGACACACAGCATCTCAGACGGAAGCGGGAAATCAGTTCATGGCGGGAAACTCGGAGGAAACTGGTCATGAACCAGGTGGAGGGGCAACCAGGGGAGTGTTTTACGCCCCACTGCTGACACCAACCACAGGGATCGCAGCCTCACACTATTCCCTGGAGTCTATGATCCCTGGGGCCTAGCGTTAGTGCACCTGAGGTGGCAGCCACGTCAGCCACTGTTCAGTAGTCTTCTCCCGAAAACAGTGTGGCTATGTTATGCGTCTTCCCCGCTAAGCGGAACAGACTCCTTACCTTCTCCCCGTGCTCCGGCCACAGCCTGGTAACATCCGCTGGACTTGCCAATACATCCGACAAAGACACCCACCGAAACAGCACAGTTCACGTAGAGAGATGCTGGAGCCACTCTAAGGTGCGTGTAAGACGCTTTTTAGAAAACTCGCTCAAAAAAAGTAAGACCATAACAATAAATTAAATAACAAGCTTAATCAGCAGCCCAAAGATCGCTCCTGCAGCACCAACAAAAAAAAACGGAATTGCCTGAACCAGGAGGCAGGGTTATAGGGGACTGGCCCGTTGCATTCTGGGAAGCCGAAATGCTTTGGTCATTGGTGCCAATCTGCTGACGCCAACTCATATCCCAATGTTTATCCTGTTGATAACCTGTGGACCCTGCAGGAGAAATGAAGGTATCCTGTGGTGGGATGCCTACTGTAAATGAAAGCACCAAGGAGTGGGGGAGGGGCTAAAAGGGAAAGCCTGTCTCCCCCTACTGGCACGGAGCCCAGGGCAATGGTCGCCAATATGTAGTGCCCCGTTGACAATACAGTGCCATGGTGGTCTAATGCGGATGCAGAGACAACATGGGCTCCCACTGTTGGCAGGGAGCAACCTCACCTGATCCCGTGGTGTATGCTGTGTGTCCAGCCGAGGTCACCACTGCTACGGGGATCACTGGAGCGGCAGTGAGGGAGTCTCATAGGACGTTGACTCACTGCCTGCTCAGTAATAATAAAACCAGAAATAAATAAAATAAAAAAAAGATACTGTAATGAGGCTACTTAAAAACAGCCCCTGGAAAATAGTGCCTTCTCCTTGCAGGCACCAAATTAAAAAACAGTTTCCTGAGGCTGGGGGTGGGGTTTAAGGGACAGGAAGCCTGGGCTGCTTGGAGAAGAAACTTAACTATTTGGTGCCCAGGCTCCAGCTAGCCACCTATACCAAGTGTCTAAGCCTGTGTCCCCTATGGATGATCGAGACATTTACAAACTTAACTCTATTATGTGCACACAAGCTTCACTAACGGCTCTAAATACCTTCTGTGGGGAGGGAGAGCTTTTAATGTAGAATGGGTTATTGGCTTGTTCTTCTTTCCGAACAGCGCGCCTCTAAAAACAAACAAAAAAACAAACAAAAATCACAAACTGCAATGCAAATTTAAATATTCACCCAACACACAGTAAAGCTGAAATTAACATCTGCACTACCAGGTAATCGTCAAGTATATTTATATAACCATTCTAAAACTATTTTTTGTATTTTGGACATAACAACCAATGTGGATAATGTGGAATATAATGGTTAATACATCTACTTACCCTTGCCAACTCGTCCTCATCAATCTCTGGTCGGGATGACTTTGCATGTATCTGCTTCTCATCCTGGAAGATTGCTTTGGGCTTTTCATCTTCTGATTCACTATCTGAAGGTGGCTCATTGATCCAGGCATCCAGGTCTAAACTGACAGATGGAAAACAATAGGGAAAATTAAACTGAAATAATAGGAATTTAATATCTACCTCTAATGCCTTTTCTCGTAGTCAGTAGTGGATACTGGGGAACCGTACTTTAGTACCATGGGGTATAAATCGGGTCCACTGGAGCCTGGCACTTTAAAAAACTTTAGTGTGTGTTGGCTCCTCCCCTCTATGCCCCTCCTACCAGTCTCAGTCCAGGAAAGTGTGCCCGAGAAGACAGACGTACCACGAGAGAAGAAAATAGGTACAACAGCGGTGAGGAACTAAGCCAACACACAACCATAACTGAAAAAAGGAGGGCGCTAACCAGAATAGAGGATAGCAACACCAACCTAACCAGGATAGCAAAGCTATACCAATATAAGGGGACCGCAACGGCGGGCCAACTAACCTTACACAGTTAAGCAGCAATTGAAGCACTGAGGTGGGCACCCAGTATCCACTACGAGAAAAGGAATTACCGGTAGGTATTACATTTCTATTTTCTCTAACATCCTCGTGGATACTGGGGAACTGTACTTTAGTACCATGGGGAAGACCTAAAGCTCCCAAATGGGTGGGAGTGCGCGGAGACTCCTGTAAAACCGCCTGACCAAACTGAAGGTCATCCTTGGCCAAGGTGTCAAACCGATAGAATTTCACAAAAGTGTTCGAACCAGACCAGGTAGCAACTCGGCACAACTGTAAGGATGAGACACCCTGGAAGAGCCCACAGACCTTGTCGAGTGGGCCTGAATAGACGTCGGCAAAGGAAGAGTCGCCGAAGTATAGGCCTGTTGAATGGTCAACCTGAGCCAAAGAGCAATTGATTGCTTAGTAGTCGGACGACCAATCCGAATCAGATTTCCGATGACAAGCCCTGACCACATCCAAGGACTCTGGCCCAATGGAAGCATCACACAACACCGGAACCACAATGGGCTGATTCATATGAAAAGCTGAAACCACTTTTTGCAAAAACTGAGGTCAGGTCCTGAGTTCCGCCCTGTCTTCATGAAAAATCAAATAAGGGCTCTTACAGGATAAGGCCCCCAATTCAGACACACGTCTGGCAGATGCCAAAACTAACATCATCAATGTCTTCCAGGTGAGAAATTTAAATTCCACCCTTTGTAAGGGTTCAAATCAGTGCGATTCAAGAAAGGACAGAACCACATTGAGATCCCACAGAGCCGTGGGAGGGACGAAGAGCGGTTGCATATGAAGAACTCCTTTTAGGAAAGTTTGTACTTCCGGCAACATGGCAAGTTGTTTCTGGAAGAAAATAGAGAGCACCGAAATCTGGACTTTGATGGAGCCTAAACGTAGGCCGATACCCACTCCAGATTGCAGGAAAGTAGAAAACGACCAATTCTAAATTCCATGGGAGAAACCTTTCTGCTTTCATACCAGAAAACATACTTCTTCCAGATACGATGATAATGTTTTCACGTAACCATCTTCCTGGACCATGGTGGAAAAAACCCTGGAGGGAAGACCCTTCCTTACTAGAATCTCCATCTCAACTTCCAAGCCTTCAAACGTAGCCGCTGTAAGTCTGGATAGACGAATGGACCTTGTTGAAGAAGATACTTTTGGAGCGGCAGAGGCCAAGGATCCTCCAGAGCCATGGTTAGGAGGTCCGAGTACCACGCCTGTCGAGGCCAACCCGAGGCAATTAAAATTGCTTGAACGCTTTCCCTTCTTAGTCTTTTTAGAACCGTTAGGATTAGCGGTAGAGGAGGGAACAGGTAGACAAACTGGTACGTCCATGGTGTTGTCAGCGCATCCACTGCTACAGCCTGCGGATACCTCGTTCTGGAACAGTAACAGCATAGCTTCTTGTTGAGACGAGAAGCCATCAGATCTATCTCCAGACAGCAGCACCGGTGAAATAACTGTTGAAAAACCTGGGGATGTAGGCCCCATTCCCCCGGATGGAAGTTGTGTCTGCTGAGGAAGTCCGCTTCCCAGTTGTCCACTCCTGGAATGAATATGGCTGAGATGGCCCTTGCGTTGGCCTCCGCCCAGACGAGTATTCTTGACACTTCTCACATCGCCGTTCTGCTTTTTGTTCCCCCTTGTCGGTTTATGTACTTTGAACCTTGATCACCCTACCTTTCAGGAAATGGGAAGCTTCCAGAAGATAATTGTAAATTGCCCTGAGTTTCAGATGTTTATTGGCAGAGCAGATTCCTGAACTGTCCATATCCCCTGGAACTGGGCCCCTTGTCTCACAGCCCCCCAACCCCGGAGGCTGGCATCCGTTGTCAGTAGAATCCATAAGTGGATATTGAAAGTCCTGCCTTCTACCAGGTGAGGAACTTGTAGCCACCATAAATAGAGAAATCCGGACCTTTGGCGATAAGGTCACTTCCTGATGCATGTGAAGGTGAGACCCCGACCATTTGTCCAGCAGATCCAGCTGAAAGGGCCGGGCATGAAATCTGCCGTATTGGATTGCCTCGTAAGCAGCAACCATCCTGCCCAGCAATATGTATGGATACCGTGCGAGGACTGAGTCTGAGCGGACCATAGCCTGGATAGCTAGGCCTTGTCCATTGGAAGAAGCACCTTTTCAGACACTGTATCCAGTATCATTCCCAGGAACTGAAGACGTTGGGTCGGTTCCAGGTGAGATATCTGGAAATTTAGGATCCACCCATGATCCGTAAGCAGGCAAGTCGTCATATCTTTGCTGTGCAATAGACGCTCCCTGGACATAGCCTTTATCATGAGATCATCCAAGTAGGGGACTATGTTGACTCCCATCATGCGCAGTTGCAGCATCATCTCCGCCATGACTTTGGTGAAGACCCTCGGATCTGTGGACAGGCCAAAGTCTTGAAACTGGAAAGTCATCCAAGATGGCGATCCTGAGGTAAGCCTGATGAGGGGCCACATAAGAATGTGTAGGTAAGCATCCTTGACATCCAGGGATACCAGGAATTCCCCCTCCTCCAGACCGGACACCACAGCCCTCAGGGATTCCATCTTGAACACCTGCAGATACGGGTTTAGAGACTTCAGTTCAAGATGGATCGTAACGAGCCGTCTGGTTTTTGGGACGACAAAAAGACTGGAGTAAAACCCCCTGTTGCGTAAAGGAGGTGGTACCGGAATCATCACCCCTGTCCACAACAGTTTCTGAATGGCCTCTTGAAAGATAACTTTTGCTGTGGGTAAAACTGGTAGCCCCATTTGAAAAATCTGTGAGGAGGAATTGCTTGAAATTCCAGCAGGTATGCCTCGGAAATGAGGTCCCTCACCCAAGGATCCCGGCAAGACCTCACCCGAACTAGGGGCGAAGTGATGAAGGCGAGCACCTACCGGAAAGTCGCCTTGCTGCTAGGGCCAATCGTCACATGGAAGGCTTAGCGGCAGGGGATCCGGTGGTCTGGTCCAGGGAGGCAGCAGCTGCAGGTTTACGGGACTTACCACAAGATCCTCTGGAAGTGGTGGAGATCCCTCAGCCCCTGCCTCTGAACCTTGCCACACGAAAAGACTGCAAGGAGGGTCCTGTGTAAGAATGTCTAGCAGGTTGCGCAGCCGATGTCAGATAGGTAGACCTACCCGCCGTTGCCTGGGAGATCCATTTATTTAATTTGTCGCCAAACAAGGGAATATTCGTCGCCAAACTGTAAAGGGAAGATTTTCTACACCCTTTTTGGAATCAGCGTCCGCTGACCATTGACGTAACCACAGAGCTCTGCGTGCCGAAACAGCCATAGCAGTAATGCGGCCATTTATCTTACACAATTCTTTTGTAGCCTCGCTCATAAAATCTGCAGCATCCTGCATATGTTGTAGCAGAGTAATGACCTCCTCCCGGGGCAGAGTCTAAACCATCAATAACAGTATCAGACCACTTGACTACCGCCCTGGAAATCCACCCACTAACAATTGTGGGTCACGGTGCTACGCCTGCTGCCGTATATATTGCCTTGAGAGTGGTCTCAAATCTACTGTCAGCCGGCTCTTTAAGAATTTTAAATTTCTTACCAGCGTTTTACCATGCTTTCCCGGCCAGGGAGTTTAACTATTCAGACACAGGAAAAGTGACTGAGGTCTTCGATCTAACATTAAAGTACAACTCCTCATCTGGTTCTGACTCCTGATCTGGTATGTGAAGAACCTCTCTTACAGCATAAATGAAGGCCTTCACCTCAGGGGACAGAGACCTGTCCTCATCCATATCATCATCATCCACATCAGGCTGACCAGAATCAGACTGGAGTACCTGTGGCAGTAAGCGTTTAACAGAGGAGACTGTGAAGCCTTTCTGGTATCTGCTGAATTTGCCATACAATCAATATACTGTTTCAACACCTGTCTCTCCTTTTTAGCTGCAGCTAATTCTGAATTTACATTCTGAATCATGCTTTTAAAACTATCTAGCCAGTCAGGTGCCCGTTAATTATGTCCCTGAGGAGATAAGGAGCACTGTTCACACATGAGACCCTGCTGATAAAGGGGTAGAGTTACAAGCAACACACATAACAATGTCCACAGACATATTTACATAACTGTAATACAGCGCAGCTCACTGACAAACACCTCCACACAGACCCTAGAGAACACCTGGAGTGACGCAAAGAAACGTAGACCAGCACACAGAAACAGCAGCGCAGTGTGAGATTTAGGAGTATAACATGATAGAAGTGCAGCGGGGCTACCGCTGGTGTGCTCCCCCCTGCTATGAGCCCCTGGTACTAGTACAGAGTCTATAACAGCGTGGGTCCCTGGAGGAGCAGCGTGCATGCAGCCTTGATGTCCACAGCAGCAGGAAATGGCGACTTTCTGCCTCTGGTCCTGCTCCGGGAAGCTCCACCCCTTGCAATGGAGCGCGGTCCCTTCAGTTTTATACTGGGCATGTTAACAAACATAGATATAGATATATATATATATCTATATCTATCAGTACATACAAGCCTTATTGGACAGGGAGCACAGTGGGGCACGAGAGCTGAGCCAGTCTAGTCCGCGGCGGGCACTGCAGCTCGTGGCCAGTGACATGCCTGCAAAACCGCACCGGGGACCCACTAACCGGGACCTCGGTGTTAACACTCACCGCACCTATCGATCTACGGCATCTGTTAGAGGGTGGCGGCTAGCTACTGGCGTGGGCACACACGCTAACGGTGTGTGAACAGCACCACAGGAGCTCAGTGTTCTGTCAGCCGGGATTACAAACCATTAACCCTCAGGTGGCTGGTTCAGTTCCCCCTCTAAGTCCCACGAAGCAGGTAGACTGATTGCCAACCAGTACTACCTGAAAATAAATAACTAAAATAAAAAATAAAGGAAACTTTCTGGAGCTCCAGAGAAATGCACCCAGCTCCTTGGGCACATTTTTCAAAACTTAGTCTGGTAGTAGGGGTATAGAGGGGAGGAGCCAGCACACACATACACACTAAAAGGTTTTTTAAAGTGCCAGGATCCAGTGGACCCGATCTATACCCCATGGTACTAAAGTACAGTTCCCCAGTATCCACTAGGACGTTAGAAAATTTTTTAAATTATAGACACAAGAAATCAAACAAAAGCAAAGTGGAAATTCACTATCGGTGTGGCAGCTTTGGGTTGATGTCAATACAAGTACAAGTGTTCATGAACTTCCATCCATCAACAGTAAATATTCTTTACTTTTGTATGTTCTGCTCCACATTGCAATGCACATCCAATATTAAGGAAAGTGTTGAACTCCTATCTCTTCTATAGGATGTGAGTGCAGTGTTTTAGTGCTCAGCACCAGACATCTAAAACTGGCCTTGTTAGCCACAACACATACTTAATTTGTTAAATTTCATAAAATTATGCACAGGTTTGGACACAGATCTGGTAGAATGGATATTCACACTGTAACGAACATTTTTTCCATGTGAAACACAGCACTGATTCAATAAACAATCATATGTTTGGACAAAGGCCAGCCCCATTTATAGTGATCAGAGAGGACCAGTAGATCAGATTTTCTGACATCTAGGGGTATGTTTACTAATGGGCCCTACACACTTGTTGATCCGCCACCGAGCTGCCGGACGGCCGATACGAACGTTCATATCGTTTAGTGTTATCTTCCACTGTGTAGGACCCATAAGAGCTTCTCTGTATGTTTAAGCAGGGAATTAAAAATAAGAATTTACTTACCGATAATTCTATTTCTCGTAGTCCGTAGTGGATGCTGGGAACTCCGTAAGGACCATGGGGAATAGCGGCTCCGCAGGAGACTGGGCACAAAAGTAAAGCTTTAGGTAGGATACTGTGCCCGGACGAGCGTACACAATAAGGAAGGATTTTGAATCCCGGGTAAGACTCATACCAGCCACACCAATCACACCGTATAACCTGTGATCTGAACCCAGTTAACAGCATGATAACAGAGGAGGCTCTGGAAAGATGGCTCACAACAATAATAACCCAATTTTTGTAACAATAACTATGTACAAGTATTGCAGACAATCCGCACTTGGGATGGGCGCCCAGCATCCTCTACGGACTACGAGAAATAGAATTATCGGTAAGTAAATTCTTATTTTCTCTGACGTCCTAGTGGATGCTGGGAACTCCGTAAGGACCATGGGGATTATACCAAGTCACTAGTAGCCGCAGGTACCACAATAGGTTGGTTCAGATGAAACACTGAAACCACCTTAGGGAGAAAATGAGGACGAGTCCTCAATTCCGCCCTGTCTGAATGGAAGATCAGATAAGGGCTTTTACAGGATAAAGCCCGCCAATTCTGACACGCGCCTGGCCGAGGCCAGGGCCAACCACATGACCACTTTCCATGTGAGATATTTTAACTCCACAGATTCAAGTGGTTCAAACCAATGTGACTTTAGGAACCCCAAAACTACATTGAGATCCCAAGGTGCCACTGGAGGCACAAAAGGAGGCTGTATATGCAGTACCCCTTTTACAAACGTCTGAACTTCAGGAACTGAAGCTAGTTCTTTCTGGAAGAAAATTGACAGGGCCGAAATTTGAACCTTAATAGACCCCAATTTTAGGCCCATAGACACTCCTGTTTACAGGAAATGCAGGAATCGACCTAGTTGAAATTCCTCCATCGGGGCCTTACTGGCCTCGCACCACGCAACATATTTTCGCCAAATGCGGTGATAATGCTTTGCGGTTACATCCTTCCTGGCTTGATCAGGGTAGGGATGACTTCATCCGGAATGCCTTTTCCCTTCAGGATCCGGCGTTCAACCGCCCTGCCGTCAAACGCAGCCGCGGTAAGTCTTGGAATAGACAGGGTCCTTGCTGGAGCAGGTCCCTTCTTAGAGGTAGAGGCCACGGGTCCTCCGTGAGCATCTCTTGAAGTTCCGGGTACCAAGTCCTTCTTGGCCAATCCGGAGCCACGAGTATAGTTCTTACTCCCCTCCGTCTTATAATTCTCAGTACTTTTGGTATGAGAGGAAGAGGAGGGAACACATACACTGACTGGTACACCCACGGTGTTACCAGAGCGTCCACAGCTATTGCCTGAGGGTCCCTTGACCTTGCGCAATACCTGTCCAATTTTTTGTTTAGGCGGGACGCCATCATGTCCACCTTTGGTTTTTCCCAATGGTTTACAATCATGTGGAAGACTTCTGGGTGAAGTCCCCACTCTCCCGGGTGGAGGTCGTGCCTGCTGAGGAAGTCTGCTTCCCAGTTGTCCACTCCCGGAATGAACACTGCTGACAATGCTATCACATGATTTTCCGCCCAGCGAAAAATCCTTGCAGCTTCTGCCATTGCCCTCCTGCTTCTTGTGCCGCCCTGTCTGTTTACGTGGGCGACTGCCGTGATGTTGTCCGACTGGATCAGCACCGGCTGACCTTGAAGCAGAGGTCTTGCTTGGCTTAGGGCATTGTAAATGGCCCTTAGCTCCAAAATATTTATATGAAGTGATGTCTCCAGGCTTGACCACAAGCCCTGGAAATTTCTTCCCTGTGTGACTGCTCCCCAGCCTCGCAGGCTGGCATCCGTGGTCACCAGGACCCAGTCCTGAATGCCGAATCTGCGGCCCTCTAGAAGATGAGCACTCTGCAACCACCACAGGAGAGACACCCTTGTCTTTGGTGACAGGGTTATCCGCTGATGCATCTGAAGACGCGATCCGGACCATTTGTCCAGCAGGTCCCACTGGAAAGTTCTTGCGTGGAATCTGCCGAATGGAATTGCTTCGTAGGAAGCCACCCTTTTTCCCAGGACCCTTGTGCACTGATGCACTGACACTTGGCCTGGTTTTAGGAGGTTTCTGACTAGTTCGGATAACTCCCTGGCTTTCTCCTCCGGGAGAAACACCTTTTTCTGGACTGTGTCCAGGATCATCCCTAGGAATAGAAGGCGTGTCGTCGGGATCAGCTGCGATTTTGGAATATTGAGAATCCAACCGTGCTGCCGCAGCACTATCTGAGATAGTGCTACCCCGACTTCCAACTGTTCCCTGGATCTTGCCCTTATCAGGATATCGTCCAAGTAAGGGATAACTAAAACTCCCTTCTTTCGAAGGAGTATCATCATTTCGGCCCTTACCTTGGTAAAGACCCGGGGTGCCGTGGACAATCCAAACGGCAGCGTCTGAAACTGATAGTGACAGTTCTGTACCACAAACCTGAGGTACCCTTGGTGAGAAGGGTAAATTGGGACATGTAGGTAAGCATCTTTGATGTCCAGAGAGACCATATAGTCCCCTTCTTCCAGGTTTGCAATCACTGCTCTGAGTGACTCCATCTTGAATTTGAACCTTTGTATGTAAGTGTTCAAGGATTTTAGATTTAAAATTGGTCTCACCGAGCCGTCCGGCTTCGGTACCACAAATAGTGTGGAATAGTACCTCTTTCCCTGTTGCAGGAGAGGTACCTTGATTATCACCTGCTGGGAATACAGCTTGTGAATGGCTTGCAATACTGCCTCCCTGTCTGAGGGAGACGTCGGTAAATCAGACTTTAGGAAACGGCGAGAGGGAGACGTCTCAAATTTCTTGAGACGGGCCCCCACCGTGCCTGAGTCCGCTTGTAAAGCCCCAGCGTCATGCTGAGGACTTTGCGGAGGCGGGAGAGAGCTTTTGTTCCTGGGAACTGGCTGTTTGCTGCAGCCTTTTTCCTCTCCCTCTGCCACGGGGCAGAAATGAGGCGCCTTTTGCCCGCTTGCCCTTATGGGGCCGAAAGGACTGTGCCTGATAATTCGGCGTCTTCTTAGGTTGAGAAGCTACCTGGGGTAAAAATGTGGATTTTCCAGCAGTTGCCGTGGGTACCAGGTCTGATAGACCTACCCCAAATAACTCCTCCCCCTTATAAGGCAATACTTCCATGTGCCTTTTAGAATCCGCATCACCTGACCACTGCCGCGTCCATAAACCTCTTCTTGCAGAAATGGACAGCGCGCTAACTCTTGATGCCAGTCGGCAAATATCCCTCTGTGCATCACGCATATATAGAAATGCATCCTTCAATTGCTCTATAGTCAGTAATATACTGTCCCTATCTAGGGTATCAATATTTTCAGTCAGGGAATCCGACCACGCCAGGCCCGCACTGCACATCCAGGCTGAGGCGATTGCTGGTCGCAGTAGAACACCCGTGTGAGTGTATATACATTTTAGGATACTCTCCAGCTTTCTATCGGCAGGTTCCTTTAGGGCGGACGTATCAGGAGAGGGTAGTGCTACCTGTTTAGACAAGCGTGTGAGCGCTTTATCCACCCTAGGGGGTGTTTCCCAACGTGCCCTATCCTCTGGCGGGAAAGGGTACGATGCCCATAACCTTTTAGGAATTATCAGTTTTTTATCGGGGGAAACCCACGCTTCATCACACACTTCATTTAATTCCTCGGATACAGGAAAAACTACAGGCAGTTTTTTCTCACCAAACATAATACCCTTTTTAGTGGTACTTGTATTATCAGAGATATGCAATACATTTTTCATTGCTTCAATCATGTAACGTGTGGCCCTAGTGGAAGTCACGTTTGTCTCCTCATCATCGACACTGGAGTCAGTATCCGTGTCTGTGTCTGCCATTTGAGGTAACGGGCGTTTTAAAGCCCCTGATGGCGTTTGAGACCCCTGGACAGGCACAAGCTGAGTAGCCGGCTGTCTCATGTCGTCAACTGTCTGTCGTAAAGAGCTGACACTGTCACGCAATTCCTTCCATAAGCTCATCCACTCAGGTGTCGACTCCCTAGGGGGTGACAACTCTATAATAGGCAATTGCTCCGCCTCCATCTCATTTTCCTCCTCAAACATGTCGACACAATCGTACCGACACACCGCACACACACAGGGAATGCTCTGATAGAGGACAGGACCCCACTAGCCCTTTGGGGAAACAGAGGGAGAGTATGCCAGCACACACCAGAGCGCTATATATAGACAGGAATATCACTATAAAATGTGCTTTTCCCTTTATAGCTGCTGTTAGTATTAAAACTGCGCCAAATTAGTGCCCCCCTCTCTTTTTTACCCTTTTCTGTAGTGCAGGACTGCAGGGGAGAGTCAGGGAGACGTCCTTCCAGCGGAGCTGTGATGGAAAATGGCGCCAGTGTGCTGAGGAGATAGGCTCCGCCCCCTTCTCTGCGGCCTTTTCTCCCGCTTTTTGGTGAGTTCTGGCAGGGGTTAAAATACATCCATATAGCCCTGGGGGTTATATGTGGTGTATTTATGCCAGCCAAGGTGTTTACATTGCTGCTCAGGGCGCCCCCCCCTAGCGCCCTGCACCCTCAGTGACCGAAGTGTGAAGTGTGCCTGAGTAACAATGGCGCACAGCTGCAGTGCTGTGCGCTACCTTGTTGAAGACTGATGTCTTCTGCCGCCGATTTTTCCGGACCTCTTCTTGCTTCTGGCTCTGTAAGGGGGCCGGCGGCGCGGCTCTGGGACCGAGCTCCGAGGCTGGGCCTGTGTTCGGTCCCTCTGGAGCTAATGGTGTCCAGTAGCCTAAGAAGCCCAAGCTGGCTGCAAGCAGGCAGGTTCGCTTCTTCTCCCCTTAGTCCCTCGATGCAGTGAGCCTGTTGCCAGCAGGTCTCACTGAAAATAAAAAACCTAAAACTAAACTTTCACTAAGAAGCTCAGGAGAGCCCCTAGTGTGCACCCTTCTCGGCCGGGCACAAAAATCTAACTGAGGCTTGGAGGAGGGTCATAGGGGGAGGAGCCAGTGCACACCAGGTAGTCCTAAAGCTTTACTTTTGTGCCCAGTCTCCTGCGGAGCCGCTATTCCCCATGGTCCTTACGGAGTTCCCAGCATCCACTAGGACGTCAGAGAAACAAGCAATACCATTCACAACAAAACATACGGATTTGAATAGTATTGCCATTTTAAAATGTCCTGCTGAAACACACAGAGAAATGCTTAGTATATTTACCTCCTAGTTCCTCATGACACATTTCAAGGTCTTACCAAAATAGGTGAAGAGATAGGTCACTTTCTGTAGACAGATTCTGACTTAGGGCCTGATTAATTAAGGATTGCAAATGCTAAGCTGCTCTCTTGGACCCCTGACTGCTCTGGATGGATTGTGAACACTGCTAGCACTACAAAACGTCTTTAGAAGCAATTGACCTAGAGACTGATTGGTGCAATTGAACATTTTTAGAGTACAGAGAACAGTCCCTGCAACCCCACATTGGTCCTTTACATCTGTACAGCCAAGGCCAAAAGTTTCGAGAATTACACAAATATTAAATTTTCACAAAATCTGCTGCCTCAGTTTTTATGATGGCAATTTGCACATACTCCAGAATGTCATGAACCATGACAATAAATTTAAACCCAAAAACAAAATTTTCACTGCATTTCAGCCCTGCCTCATAATGGTTACCTGCAAGCAAACACATCCAGTCATCATTGCTTTGCGCAAAAAAAGGGCTTCAAAGGGCAAGGATATTGCTGCTAGTACGATTGCACCTAAATCAACCATTTATCGAATAATCAAGAACTTCAAAGAGAGCGGTTCAATAGTTGTGATGAAGGCTTTCGGGCACCCAAGAACGTCCAGCAAGCGCCAGGACCATCTTCTAAAGTTGATTCAGCTCTGGGATCGGTGCACCACCAGTGCAGAGCTTGCTCAGAAATGGCAGCAGGCAGGTGTGTAAGTGCTTCTGCACGTACATTGAGGCAGAGACTTTTGGAGGATGGTCTGGTGTCAGCAATCGCAGTAAAGAAGCCACTTCTCTCCAGAAAAAACATCTTGGACAGATTGGTATTCTGCAAAATGTACAGTACTTCAGAGAACTGGGGTAAAGTCATTTTCTCTGATGGATTCTATGGCCGGAGAACTCCCCCAGCCACATGGGTAATCGTGGCCGCGGCACGTAAGGGGGTTAACCCTCCGTGCCCAGCACCATTTCTAAAAGGAACAATTGGCTCTAGGCACCATGCACAGTACATGACTAAATGTATGTTTAAATCCTATTGTTTTTCAGGCCATGAAGATCTGGCAGACTTTGATACGAATGCTCGGGTACGATAGTATGGATCCGGATACTCCCCTTTGGCACTCCGCATCACTCCCTGAACTGGGGTCTCTCGAGGGGGAGGGGGGGGAGGTTTGGGCCCAGTAACTTCCATATCTCAGTTTCAGTAACTTCCATATCTCAGTTGTACAACAATGGTACAATGAAGTAATTTCAACAACTAAAGGAGGAGTTTGGTCTCCCAAACTCTTACTTCTACAGATTTTTACAGCTCAGGCACGCTATACAATCACAGTTCGGGGATTCTACACCGGCGCTCCTCCCTTTCCCCATAAAGGCCTTTCTATGCGCATTGGGTCGAGTTAAGGTGATCTCCTTCACTTACTCGTACCTTATAAAAATAATTCATGCGGACCCACTCTCGAACCTTCGGGAGCGCGATCTAGGCCCCATAGATGTTTAGGACTGGGAGGTGGCGCTGGGGAACTCGAGCCAGGTTACCAAATCACTACGGTTCCAGCAAAACTCTTTATATTACATAGATCATATATGACACCGAATAGGTTGGCCAGATTTGGGGCTGGTGGCGCAGCCGCCTGTCCTAAATGCGGAGCCGCTGGCGGATCGTTTTGGCACCTGGTGTGGGAGTGTCCATCCTTACAGGCGTTCTGGGCTGGGGTCAGATCGATTCTGGAACGTACGGGGATACCAAAAGGAATGCTGACTCCGGGATTTTGCATTCTGGGAATGGGGGGACCTGAATCTGGGTCTAGGTGGGAGGACTTATATGCTCGCAGTATCTGCGCCCTCGCCAAGGTGTGTATTGCGCGGTCATGGATGGCCCCACATCCCCCTACGATGTCTGCTTTAAAGGCCCTGGTGAATGACACAGTACTGAAGGATCGATATATCTATATGAAAAATAATGCTCTTCCTAAACATGAGAAGATATGGTCCTATTGGATTAATTCTACATATTCTTCCCCTGCCCTTAGAATTTAAAGAATTCATTAATTGACATGCCGCACGCCCTCTACGACAGCCTAGCTGCCTGGGTCCCGGGGGGAAGAGCCAGGCTCCTCTCCCGTATCACACACTATAGGGATTACGCACCTCACCTCGCACAACTGTATGACTATAGGCTAGATGGAATTGTTTTGATTTGTTCTGTTTATGGTTTGTAGGCTTTATCAGGCCTTATAGCTGGGGGGGGGGGGTTATGGTAGTATTTCGGGGAGAAAACAAGAAATGTTAGTATGCGTTTGACATTTGATTGCCGACTTCAGAGAACCTGGTATATGCAGAATGACAACATACGGTCCTGCGATTACCAGTTTCATCATGCAGTTTATATATTGTTTGAGAAGGATATGGGCGTGAACATACTGTGTAATAATAATTGAAGTCTCAGTGTACACTGAAATGTCTAACGATTTTATCCGTGTTGAATAAAAATACTCTATTCAAAAAAGAAAAAGTATATTTAATAATGTGCTTCAACAGGTTATATTTAATGCTCTATGCACAGTTATAGAATTGCAGTTTCAAATGTATTTATATCGAAGATGTGTTTACATGTATTTTGAAGGGAAAAATGCACTTACTATATATGACTGAATATATATTCACTATCTTCTGTGACTAGGAGATGGGATGCAAATTGCCATTTCCTAACAAGAGGACTGGTGAACTGGTGTTACTAATAGGGGACTAATTTGTTCCTATATGCAAGGTGCCAAATAGAGTTGAAAACAAATGTACTGTTGTACACATATATTGTATGAGGGGGAAGAAGGAAACTGGGTATGGAATCTGTATTGATTCATGAACCTGGTTTGATTTACGAATCCTAAATAGCATACTATATGCAGGAAAAGGATGAGACATTTGTTTGTTTGAGAAGTCAAACACCAACCTTATTTTGAATCTATATGATAAACATATCAAATGAGAATTGTAAATTAACAGTTGGTAATGAGCTGTATTGGGTCTTCTGACTATAAATAGGGGGCCAGAAAGCCTCACAGCGTATAGCATCTTACTTCATTCTGCTGTGAACATCTTATTCAATGCCGTTTCCCCTGGCAACAGGGAGGACACTTTTCAGGGCATACTTTGAGCAATAAACATCCTTGCCTCAAGACGACGATTGCCTTCCATCTTGCGACAACCAGGAATACTCAATAGCAGTCCCGATCTCTGGTTACCCAGGGTAAACCCAGTTGTCTCCAAGTTTCGCCTTCCGCCACACTACCGTGCCAAAGCCTGGTCAGTAACAAGCGGGGGTCAGCATACGCCAACCAGAAGTGGTGGCTAAAGCATGTCGATGCATAAACAGCAGTGAACGGTTATTCATGTGCCAACGGTAGGAGCCTGAGCAAAATCGTGGTTCGAGACGCCACGGAAATAAGGAGTCTGGTGGTGGCAGCATCATACCAGCCCACTGCACAGTGTGTGTAGTCAGTAATAGGCAGTTACTGATGGTAAGTGGAAATCCCCTAATTGGCCAGGCCCCGTGTGACCCAAACCCATTCTGTGATCGCAGGACGAAGTCAGTGAGGGCTAGGAAGCGTCTGGTCACAGATCCCCTTTCAGATTTGTTTGGGGCATCTGGAAAAATGCTTGTCTGGAGAAGGAAAGGTGAGCGCTACCAACAGTCCTGTGTCCTGCCAACAGTAAAAGCATCCTGAGACAATTCATGTGTAGGATTGCTTCTCAGCCAAGGGAGTGGGCACACTCACGATTTTGTCTAAGAACACAGCCATGAATAAAAAAATAGTACCAAAACATCCTCCAAGAGTAACTTCTCCCAACCATCTAAGAACAGTTTGGTGATTAACAATGCCTTTTCCAGCATGGAGTACCTTGCCATAAGGCAAAAGTGATAACTAAGTGGCTCAGGGGAACAAAACATCAAATTTGGGTCCATGGCCAGGGAACTCCCCAGACTATAATTCCATTGGGAACTTGTGGTCAATCCTTAAGAGGCGGGACAAACAAAAACCCACAAATTCTAACAAACTCCAAGCACTGATTAGGCAAGAATGGGCGACCAGTCAGTATGTAGCCCAGAAGTTGATTGACAGCATGCCAATGCAGAGGTCTTGAAATAGTAGAGTCAACACTGCAAATACTGACTCTGCATAAACATAAAATAATTCTCAATAGAAGCCTTTGAAATTTAAATTCTTGTAATTTTACTTCAGTATACCATAGTAACATCTGACAAAAAGGACTATAAACTCTAAAGCAGCCATCTTTGTGAAAACCAATACTTGTTCATTCTCAAAACTTTTGGCCATGGCTGTACTTCTTGAGGTACACATTTAAGAAATCTCAATTAGTCACTTACAGATAATTCTGTAATCATCCAATATTTACAATGGATTATGAGAAATCTGGTTGTGGAAAAAAATAAAACACCTTTGATGAATTGCTGTATAAACCGTATTCAACCAGCTAACAACTCTGGTCGTATGTTAACACCTATTGGTGTATGTAACATCTATAAGGAAATACTGTACACCCAAAATGTGTGAATTCGCTTTAATCATGGTTTATTGTTATTAAATTGGTTTTCAAATTGCATACACTTTCTTAGGATTTATTGGGTGCACTCCTAAAAACAGGTTTAACTTAATATAAACATTTTCAAGTTTCTATTAGCCTACACATATCATCCCTAAGGTAGTCTCCATTATTTTAACTATTGGAAGGATCTTTCCCCACACAATAACAAGAGGGCACTCCGTGAAAAATAATCACCTTATTTATTAATATCTATTCATGAGAGCAATGTTATTACAAAATTCACACAAAAGTGAGCTAAAATTACAGGGACGTTAGTGGTATTTTATTGTCAAACCTCTAACTTAAAAAATTGCAAATTAAGCATTACAAAATCTTTCTATATTCGATCTATAGTGGTTTATTTTTGAAGCATCGGTTTTTGAAACCTGGCGCTTCTGATCAAATACATGCCCAATATTTAAAAGGACAATGCTTTTTCTAGCCGTTTTTGTAAAAACACTGCCCTTTTAAATAATCGGTAAAAACATGAAAAGAAGCGCCGGGTTTTACAACCCTTCGCAAAAAAAGAGCATAGTATTTTAGATGAATTTGTCTCTTAAAAGGCATAAGCATTTTTTTCAGAATGTTCTAAAAAATAAGAATTTACTCACCGGTAATTCTATTTCTCGTAGTCCGTAGTGGATGCTGGGAACTCCGTAAGGACCATGGGGATTATACCAAAGCTCCCAAACGGGCGGGAGAGTGCGGATGACTCTGCAGCACCGAATGAGAGAACTCCAGGTCCTCCTCAGCCAGGGAATCAAATTTGTAGAATTTTGCAAACGTGTTTGCCCCTGACCAAGTAGCTGCTCGGCAAAGTTGTAAAGCCGAGACCCCTCGGGCAGCCGCCCAAGATGAGCCCACCTTCCTTGTGGAATGGTCATTTACAGATTTTGGCTGTGGCAGGCCTGCCACAGAATGTGCAAGCTGAATTGTACTACAAATCCAGCGAGCAATAGTCTGCTTAGAAGCAGGAGCACCCAGCTTGTTGGGTGCATACAGGATAAACAGCGAGTCAGATTTTCTGACTCCAGCCGTCCTGGAAACATATATTTTCAGGGCCCTGACAACGTCTAGCAACTTGGAGTCCTCCAAATCCCTAGTAGCCGCAGGCACTACAATAGGCTGGTTCAGGTGAAACGCTGACACCACCTTAGGGAGAAACTGGGGACGAGTCCTCAATTCTGCCCTATCCATATGGAAAATCAGATAAGGGCTTTTACATGATAAAGCCGCCAATTCTGACACTCGCCTGGCTGAAGCCAAGGCCAATAACATGACCACTTTCCACGTGAGATATTTCAGATCCACGGTTTTTAGTGGCTCAAACCAATGAGATTTTAAGAAACTCAACACCACGTTGAGATTCCAAGGTGCCACAGGAGGCACAAACGGGGGCTGAACATGCAGCACTCCTTTCACAAATGTCTGAACTTCAGGTACTGAAGCTAGTTCTTTTTGAAAGAAAATCGACAGAGCCGAGATCTGTACTTTAATGGAGCCTAGTTTTAGGCCCATATTCACTCCTGCTTGCAGGAAATGCAGAAATCGACCTAGTTGAAATTCCTCTATTGGGGCCTTTTTGGCCTCGCACCATGCAACATATTTCCGCCATATGCGGTGATAATGATTTGCCGTAACATCTTTCCTGGCCTTAATAAGCGTAGGAATGACTTCTCCCGGAATACCCTTTTCCTTCAGGATCCGGCGTTCAACCGCCATGCCGTCAAACGCAGCCGCGGTAAGTCTTGGAACAGACAGGGCCCCTGCTGTAGCAGGTCTTGTCTGAGCGGCAGAGGCCACGGGTCCTCTGAGATCATCTCTTGAAGTTCCGGGTACCACGCTCGTCTTGGCCAATCCGGAAACACGAGAATTGTGTTTACTCCTCGCTTTCTTATTATTCTCAATACCTTTGGTATGAGAGGCAGAGGAGGGAACACATAAACCGACTGGTACACCCACGGTGTCACTAGAGCGTCCACAGCTATCGCCTGAGGGTCCCTTGACCTGGCGCAATATCTTTTTAACTTTTTGTTGAGACAGGACGCCATCATGTCCACCTGTGGTTTTTCCCAACGGTTTTCCAGCATCTGGAAGACTTCCGGATGAAGTCCCCACTCTCCCGGGTGGAGGTCGTGTCTGCTGAGGAAGTCTGCTTCCCAGTTGTCCACTCCCGGAATGAACACCGCTGACAGTGCTAGTACATGATTCTCCGCCCATCGGAGAATCCTTGTGGCTTCTGCCATTGCCATCCTGCTTCTTGTGCCTCCCTGTCGATTTACATGGGCGACTGCCGTGATGTTGTCTGACTGGATCAGCACCGGCTGGTGTAGGAGCAGGGATTTTGCTCGACTTAGGGCATTGTAAATGGCCCTTAGTTCCAGAATATTTATGTGAAGGGAAGTCTCCTGACTCGACCATAGTCCTTGGAAGTTTCTTCCCCGTGTGACTGCCCCCCAGCCTCGAAGGCTGGCATCCGTGGTCACCAGGACCCAGTCCTGTATGCCGAACCTGCGGCCCTCTAGAAGATGGGCACTCTGCAGCCACCACAGTAGAGACACCCTGGTTCCTGGAGACAGGGTTATTAAGCGATGCATCTGAAGATGCGATCCGGACCATTTGTCCAATAGGTCCCACTGAAAGATTCTGGCATGGAACCTGCCTAAGGGAATTGCTTCGTAAGAAGCTACCATCTTTCCCAGGACCCGCGTGCAGTGATGCACCGATACCTGTTTTGGTTTCAGGAGGTCTCTGACTAGAGATGACAACTCCCTTGCTTTCTCCTCCGGGAGAAACACTTTTTTCTGGACTGTATCCAGAATCATACCCAGGAACAGTAGACGTGTCGTCGGAACCAGCTGTGACTTTGGGATATTCAGAATCCAGCCGTGCTGGTGCAGCACTTCCTGAGATAGTGCTACTCCCACCAACAACTGTTCCTTGGACCTCGCCTTTATTAGGAGATCGTCCAAGTACGGGATAATTAAAACTCCCTTTTTTCGAAGGAGTATCATCATTTCCGCCATAACCTTGGTAAATACCCTCAGTGCCGTGGACAGTCCAAACGGCAGCGTCTGGAATTGGTAATGGCAATCCTGTACCACAAATCTGAGGTTATCCTGGTGAGAATGGTAAATGGGGACATGCAAGTAAGCATCCTTGATGTCCAGGGATACCATGTAATCCCCCTCGTCCAGGCTTGCAATAACCGCCCTGAGCGATTCCATCTTGAACTTGAATTTTTTTATGTATGTGTTCAAGGATTTCAAATTTAAAATGGGTCTCACCGAACCGTCCGGTTTCGGCACCACAAATAGTGTGGAATAGTAACCCCGGCCTTGTTGAAGTAGGGGTACCTTGACTATCACCTGCTGGGAATACAGCTTGTGAATAGCCGCTAGCACCGCCTCCCTGTCTGAGGGAGCAATCGGCAAGGCAGATTTTAGGAACCGGTGGGGTGGAGACGCCTCGAATTCCAGTTTGTACCCCTGAGATACTATTTGAAGGATCCAGGGATCCACCTGTGAGCGAGCCCACTGATCGCTGAAATTCTTGAGGCTGCCCCCCACCGTACCTGGCTCCGCCTGTGGAGCCCCACCGTCATGCGGCGGACTTGGAAGAAGAAGCGGGGGAGGACTTTTGCTCCTGGGAACCTGCTGTTTGTTGCAGCCTTTTTCCCCTACCTCTGCCTCTGGACAGAAAAGACCCGCCTTTTCCACGCTTGTTTTTCTGGGTCCGAAAGGACTGAACCTGATAAAACGGCGCCCTCTTAGGCTGTGAGGGGACATGGGGTAAAAATGCTGACTTCCCAGACGTTGCTGTGGAAACTAGGTCCGAGAGACCATCCCCAAATAATTCCTCACCCTTATAAGGCAAAACTTCCATGTGCCTTTTAGAATCTGCATCTCCTGTCCACTGACGAGTCCATAAGCCTCTCCTAGCAGAAATGGACAATGCACTTACTTTTGATGCCAGCCGGCAGATTTCCCTCTGCGCATCTCTCATATATAAGACTGAGTCTTTGATATGGTCTATGGTTAGCAGGATCGTGTCTCTGTCTAGTGTGTCAGCACTGCACATCCATGCTGACGCAATAGCTGGCCTAAGTATAATGCCTGAGTGTGTGTATACAGACTTCAGGATCGCCTCCTGCTTTTTATCAGCAGGTTCCTTGAGGGCGGCCGTATCCGGAGACGGTACTGCCACCTTTTTAGACAAACGTGTGAGCGCTTTATCCACCCTAGGGGGTGTTTCCCAACGTGACCTATCCTCTGGCGGGAAAGGGAACGCCATTAGTACCTTCTTAGGAATTACCAATTTTTTTTATCAGGGAAAGCCCACGCTTCTTCACACACTTCATTTAATTCTTCTGATGGGGGAAAAACTACGGGTAGTTTTTTCTCCCCAAACATAATACCCTTTTTAGTGGTACCTGTATTTATATCAGAAATGTGTAACACCTCTTTCATTGCCTCAATCATGCAGTGAATGGCCTTAGTGGGCATCAGGTTAGACTCATCGTCGTCGACACTGGTGTCAGTATCAGTGTCGACATCTGCGTCTGCGGTCTGAGGTAGCGGGCGTTTCAGAGCCCCTGATGACCTTTGAGACGCCTGGACAGGCACGAGCTGAGAAGTCGGCTGTCCCACATTTGGCATGTCGTCAAATTTCTTAAGTAAAGAGTCTATACGTGCACTCATTTCTTTCCATAAGCTCATCCACTCAGGTGTCTGCCCCGCAGGGGGTTACATCCCTCCTAAAGGCATCTGCTCCGTCTCCACATCATTATCCTCATCAAACATGTCGACACAGCCGTACCGACACACCGCACACACACAGGGAATGCTCCAACAGAGGACAGGACCCACAAAAGCCCTTTGGGGGGACAAAGTGAGAGTATGCCAGCACACACCAGAGCGCTATATAATGCAGGGACTAACTGAGTTATGTCCCCTATAGCTGCTTTTTCTATATAAATGTATACTGCGCCTAAATTTAGTGCCCCCCCTCTCTTTTTTACCCTTTTCTGTAGTGTAGACTGCAGGGGAGAGCCAGGGAGCTTCCTTCCAGCGGAGCTGTGAGGGAGAAATGGCGCCAGTGTGCTGAGGGAGATAGCTCCGCCCCTTTCCGCGGACTATTCTCCCGCTTTTTCCTATATTCTGGCAGGGGTATTTTCCACATATATAGCCTCTGGGGCTATATATTGTGGTATTTTTGCCAGCCAAGGTGTTATTATTGCTTCTCAGGGCGCCCCCCCCCCAGCGCCCTGCACCCTCAGTGACCGGAGTGTGAAGTGTGTGTGAGGAGCAATGGCGCACAGCTGCAGTGCTGTGCGCTACCTTGGTGAAGACTGATGTCTTCTGCCGCCGATTTTCCGGACCTCTTCTTGCTTCTGGCTCTGTAAGGGGGACGGCGGCGCGGCTCCGGGACCGAACACCAAGGCTGGGCCTGCGGTCGATCCCTCTGGAGCTAATGGTGTCCAGTAGCCTAAGAAGCCCAAGCTGGCTGCAAGCAGGCAGGTTCGCTTCTTCTCCCCTTAGTCCCTCGCTGCAGTGAGCCTGTTGCCAGCAGGTCTCACTGAAAATAAAAAACCTAATTTCTATACTTTCTCTCTAAAGGCTCAGGAGAGCCCCTAGTGTGCATCCAACCTCGGCCGGGCACAAAATCTAACTGAGGCTTGGAGGAGGGTCATAGTGGGAGGAGCCAGTGCACACCAGGTAGTCATAAATCTTTCTAGAGTGCCCAGCCTCCTTCGGAGCCCGCTATTCCCCATGGTCCTTACGGAGTTCCCAGCATCCACTAGGACGTCAGAGAAATAAGATTTTACTCACCGGTAAATCTATTTCTCGTAGTCCGTAGTGGATGCTGGGACTCCGTAAGGACCATGGGGAATAGCGGCTCCGCAGGAGACTGGGCACAACTAAAGAAAGCTTTAGGACTACCTGGTGTGCACTGGCTCCTCCCACTATGACCCTCCTCCAGACCTCAGTTAGGATACTGTGCCCGGAAGAGCTGACACAATAAGGAAGGATTTTGAATCCCGGGTAAGACTCATACCAGCCACACCAATCACACCGTATAACTCGTGATACTATACCCAGTTAACAGTATGAAATATAACTGAGCCTCTCAACAGATGGCTCAACAATAACCCTTTAGTTAGGCAATAACTATATACAAGTATTGCAGACAATCCGCACTTAGGATGGGCGCCCAGCATCCACTACGGACTACGAGAAATAGATTTACTGGTGAGTAAAATCTTATTTTCTCTGACGTCCTAAGTGGATGCTGGGACTCCGTAAGGACCATGGGGATTATACCAAAGCTCCCAAACGGGCGGGAGAGTGCGGATGACTCTGCAGCACCGAATGAGCAAACTCTAGGTCCTCCTCAGCCAGGGTATCAAACTTGTAGACTCTTGCAAAAGTGTTTGAACCCGACCAAGTAACAGCTCGGCAAATTTGTAAAGCCGAGACCCCTCGGGCAGCCGCCCAAGAAGAGCCCACTTTCCTCGTGGAATGGGCTTTAACAGATTTAGGGTGCGGCAGTCCAGCCGCAAAATGTGCAAGTTGAATCGTGCTACAGATCCAGCGAGCAATAGTCTGCTTAGAAGCAGGAGCACCCAGCTTGTTGGGTGCATACAGGATAAATAACAAGTCAGTTTTCCTGACTCCAGCCGTCCTGGAAACATATATTTTCCGGGGCCCTGACTACGTCCAGTAACTTGGAATCCTCCAAGTCCCAAGTAGCCGCAGGCACCACAATAGGTTGGTTCACATGAAAAACTGATACCACCTTAGGAAGGAATTGGGAACGAGTCCTCAATTCCGCCCTATCCATATAAAAAAATTAGATAAGGGCTTTAGCATGATAAAGCCGCTAATTCCGATACACGCCTGGCCGACGCCAAGGCCAACAGCATGACCACTTTCCACGTGAGGTATTTTAGCTCCACGGATTTAAGTGGCTCAACCCAATGCGACTTCAGGAAATCCAACACCACGTTGAGATCCCACGGTGCCACTGGAGGCACAAACGGGGGCTGACTATGCAGCACTCCCTTAACAAAAGTCTGAACTTCAGGCAGTGAAGTCAGTTCTATTTTTGAAGAAAATCGATAGAGCCGAAATCTGGACCTTAATGGAACCCAATTTTAGGCCCATAGTCACCCCTGACTGTAGGAAGTGCAGAAATCGACCTAGCAGAAATTCCTCCGTTGGGGCCTTCCTGGCCTCACAGCACGCAACATATTTCCGCCATATGCGGTGATAATGGTTTGCGTTCACTTCTTTCCTAGCTTTAATTAGCGTAGGAAAAACTTCCTCCGGAATGCCCTTTTCCTTCAGGATCCGGCGTTCAACCGCCATGCCGTCAAACGCAGCCGCGGTACGTCTTGGAACAGACAGGCCCCCTGCTGCAGCAGGTCCTGTCTGAGCGGCAGAGGCCATGGGTCCTCTGAGATCATTTCTTGGAGTTCTGGGTACCAAGCTCTTCTTGGCCAATCCGGAGTATGGTTCTTACTCCTCTCCTTCTTATTATTCTCATTACCCTGGGTATGAGAGGCAGAGAAAGGAACACATACACCGACTGGTACACCCACGGTGTTACCAGAGCGTCCACAGCTATCGCCTGAGGGTCCCTTGACCTGGCGCAATATCTTTTTAGCTTTTTGTTGAGGCGGGACGCCATCATGTCCACCTGTGGCCTTTCCCAACGGTGTACAATCATTTGGAAGACTTCTGGATGAAGTCCCCACTCTCCCGGGTGGAGGTCGTGTTTGCTGAGAAAGTCTGCTTCCCAGTTCTCCACTCCGGGAATGAACACTGCTGACAGTGCTAACACATGATTTTCCGCCCATCGGAGAATCCTTGTGGCTTCTGCCATCGCCATCCTGCTTCTTGTTCCGCCCTGTCGGTTTACATGAGCGACCGCCGTGATGTTGTCTGACTGAATCAGCACCGGCCGGTGTTGAAGCAGGGGTCTAGCCTGACTTAGGGCATTGTAAATGGCCCTTAGTTCCAGAATATTTGTGTGTAGGGAAGTCTCCTGACTTGACCATAGTCCTTGGAAGTTTCTTCCCTGTGTGACTGCCCCCCAGCCTCGAAGGCTGGCATCCGTGGTCACCAGGACCCAGTCCTGTATGCCGAATCTGCGGCCCTCTAGAAGATGAGCACTCTGCAGCCACCACAACAGCGACACCCTGGCCCTTGGAGACAGGGTTATCCGCCGATGCATCTGAAGATGCGACCCGGACCACTTGTCCAACAGATCCCACTGGAAGATCCTTGCATGGGACCTGGCGAATGGAATTTCTTCGTAAGAAGCTACCATCTTTCCCAGGGCTCGCGTGCATTGATGCACCGACACCTGTATTTGTATTAGGAGGTCTCTGTCTAGAGACGACAACTCCTTGGACTTCTCCTCCGGGAGAAACCCTTTTTTTCTTGTTCTGTGTCCAGAACCATACCAAGGAACAGTAGACGCGTCGTAGGAACCAGCTGCGACTTTGGAATATTCAGAATCCAGCCGTGCTGTTGTAGCACTTCCCGAGATAGTGCTACTCCGACGAACAACTGCTCCCTGGACCTCGCCTTTATAAGGAGATCGTCCAAGTACGGGATAAATATTTCGGCCATTACCTTGGTAAATACCCTTGGTGCCGGGGACAGACCAACGGCAACGTCTGGAATTGGTAATGACAAACCTGTACCACAATTTTGAGGTACTCCTGGTGAGGAGGGTAAATAGGGACATGCAGGTAAGCATCCTTGATGTCCAGTGATACCATGAAATTCTCCAGGCTTGCAATAATCGCCCTGAGCGATTCCATTTTGAACTTGAACCTTTGTATATAAGTGTTCAAGGAGTTCAATTTTAGAATGGGTCTCACCGAACCGTCTGGTTTCGGTACCACAAACATTTTGGAATAGTAACCCCGGCCTTGTTGAAGGAGGGGTACCTTGATTTCACCTGCTGGAAGTACAGCTTGTGAATTGCCGCCAGTACTACCTCCCTTTCTCCGAGGGCAGCAGGCAAGGCTGATGTGAGGTAATGGCGAGGGGGAGTCGCCTCGAACTCCAGCTTGTATCCCTGTGATACTACTTGCAGAACCTAGGGATCCACCTGTGGGCAAGCCCACTGGTCCCTGAAGTTCCAGAGACGCGCCCCCACCGCACCTGTCTCCACCTGTGGAGCCCCAGCGTCATGCGGTGGACTCAGAGGAAGCGGGGGAAGATTTTTGATCCTGGGAACTGGCTGTCTGGTGCAGCTTTTTCCTTCTTCCCTCGACTCTGTGCAGAAAGGAAGCGCCTTTGACCCGCCTGCTTTTCTGAAGCCGAAAGGACTGTACCTGAAAATATGGTGCTTTCTTAGGCTGTGAGGAAACCTGAGGTAAAAAAATTTCTTCCCAGCTGTTGCTGTGGATACGAGGTCCCAGAGACCATCCCCAAACAATTCCTCACCCTTATAAGGCAGAATCTCCATGTGCCTTTTAAAGTCAGCATCAGCTGAGCACTGCCGGGTCTCTAATACCCTCCTGGCAGAATGGACATTGCCTTAATTCTGGATGCCAGCCGGCAAATATCCCTCTGTGCATCCCTCATATATAAGACGACGTCTTTAAAATGCTCTATGTTAGCAAACTATTATCCCTGTCTAGGGTATTTTATCTGACAGGGTATCAGACCACGCTGCAGCAGCACTATTCATGCTGAGACAATTGCAGGTCTCAGTATAGTACCTGAGTGTGTATATACAGACTTCAGGATAGCCTCCTGCTTTTTATCAGCAGGCTCCTTCAAAGTGGCCGTATCCTAAGACGGCAGTGCCACCTTTTTTGACAACGTGTGAGCGCCTTATCCACCCTAGGGGATATTTCCCAACGTGACCTATCCTCTGGCGGGAAAGGGTACGCCAGAAGTAACTTTTTAGAAATTACCAGTTTCTTATCGGGGGAACCCACGCTTCTTTTCACACTTCATTCACTCATCTGATGGGGGAACAAAACACTGGCTGCTTTTTCTCCCCAAACATAAAACCCCTTTTATGTGGTACTTGGGTTAATGTCAGAAATGTGTAACACATTTTTCATTGCCGAGATCATGCAACGGATGTTCCTAGTGGATTGTGTATATGTCTCAACCTCGTCGACACTGGAGTCAGTGTCGATATCTGTGTCTGCCATCTGAGGTAACGGGCGTCTCTTGAGCCCCTGATGGCCTTTGAGACGCCTGGGCAGGCGCGGGCTGAGAAGCCGGCTGTCCCACAGCTGTTACGTCATCCAGCCTTTTATGTAAGGAGTTGACATTGTCGGTTAATACCTTCCACCTATCCATCCACTCTGGTGTCGGCCCCACAGGGGGCGACATCCCATTTATCGGCCTCTGCTCCGCCTCCACGTAGCCTTCCTCATCCACCATGTCGACATAGCCGTACAGACACACCGCACACACACAGGGAATGCTGACTGAGGACAGGACCCCACAAAGTCCTTTGGGGAGACAGAGAGAGAGTATGCCAGCACACACCAGAGCGCTATGTAATGCAGAGATTAACACTATAAGTGAGTGATTTTTCCCCCAATAGCTGCTTGTATACACATATTGCGCCTAAATTTGGTGCCCCCCCTCTCTTTTTAACCCTTTGAGCCTGAAAACTACAGGGGAGAGCCTGGGGAGCTGTCTTCCAGCTGCACTGTGAAGAAAAAATGGCGCCAGTGTGCTGAGGGAGATAGCCCCGCCCCTTTTTTCGGCTGACTTTTCTCCCGCTTTTTTCATGGATTCTGGCAGGGGTAATTTATCACATATATAGCCCTGGGACTATATATTGTGATGATTTGCCAGCCAAGGAGTTTATATTGCCCTCAGGGCGCCCCCCCCCAGCGCCCTGCACCCATCAGTGACCGGAGTGTGAGGTGTGCATGAGGAGCAATGACGCACAGCTGCAGTGCTGTGCGCTACCTTGTTGAAGACTGAAGTCTTCAGCCGCCGATTTTCAGGAACACTTCTTGCTTCTGGCTCTGTAAGGGGGCCGGCGGCGCGGCTCCGGGAACGAACACCAAGGTCGGGTCCTGCGGTCGATCCCCCTGGAGCTAATGGTGTCCAGTAGCCTAAGAAGCCCAAACTACCACCAGTTAGGTAGGTTTGCTTCTTCTCCCCTTAGTCCCTCGCTGCAGTGAGTCTGTTGCCAGCAGATCTCACTGTAAAATAAAAAACCTAAAATATACTTTCTTTCTAGGAGCTCAGGAGAGCCCCTAGTGTGCATCCAGCTCAGCCGGGCACAAGATTCTAACTGAGGTCTGGAGGAGGGTCATAGTGGGAGGAGCCAGTACACACCAGGTAGTCCTAAAGCTTTCTTTAGTTGTGCCCAGTCTCCCGCGGAGCCGCTATTCCCCATGGTCCTTACAGAGTCCCAGCATTCACTTAGGACGTCAGAGAAAAGGAAGGCTTTTGTCTAATGACTGAGGTTTCCCCACAGAAAAGTCCAAGATGCACTCAAAATTTTAAGTGACCTTTGTTAAAACATAAAGAAGGTGATATTACATATTTAAATAAAGTTTTATTAAACACTTGTCCTCTAGCCACTGGACATTATAGGATATATTTGAGGACAGACAATAACTGGTATAGTTGCCATGGAGTTTAGCTGGGTACACACTTGTTCCGATCCCCGGCTGATCAGGTAAAACGCCAGGCTTGTGTTTATCCAGCTGTGACCTTCTGTGAGGCTGCTCTATGGGGACCTGGAGGTTGCATGTGCAGCACGTAAGATACCACCTCTAGGTCCCGACCATTGCAGGAGCATTATAAGCCGTTTCTAGGCTAACGCTCCTGCATTGGTGCTGCATACAAACCTATACAATCTACGCCCATTCACCCGACATTCGGAGAACAGGAAAACGATTGTATAGGTGTGTACCCAGCTTAAAGTTGCCATATGAACAAAAGCTTACAGCCTCAAAGGACCCAACTTATTGAGGTTTTGTTTGCTTTATATAAAACACAATTGTGAAAAGCAGTCAAGACTGCTAAAGAAGCCACCAGAGACCAGCACAATTTGGTATGAGAATGCTTGGTCTATACTAAAACTTTTTAATTATAATGAAACATCAGCAGAATAATTAGCAGAGGCTTCTGTCCCACACCACAATCAATTGGAAAAACGAGTTTTGTGGTAAGAACTTACCTTTGTTAAAACTCTTTCTGTGAGGTACACTGGGCTCCATAAGGATAGACATAGGGCTGAAGAGTAGGATCTTGATCCGAGACACCAACAGGCTAAAAAGATTTGACTGTTCCCAAGATGCATAGCGCCACCTCCTCTATAACCCCCCCTCCCTGCACAGGAGCTCAGTTTTTAGTTAACCAGCCCAATGCAGTAGCAGGAAAAGAGACGACAACGGTTAGTAGCCACATACACCACACTCTCACGACAGGAGTAGTGTCAGCTGCTAATGCCATACCAACCCAAAGAAACTAAGTGCGTCAGGGTGGGTGCCTTGTGGAGCCCAGTGTACCTCGCAGAAAGTTTTACCAAGGTAAGTTCTTACCATAAAACTCGTTTTCTGCTGCGGGGTACACTGGGCCCCACAAGGATAGACATAGGGGATGTCCTAAAGCAGTTTCCTATGGGAGGGGACGCACTGTAGCGGGCACAAGAACCCGGTGTCCAAAGGAAGCATCCTGGGAAGCGGCAGTATCGAAGGCATAGAACCTTATAAACGTGTTCACGGAGGACCACGTAGCCGCCTTGCACAATTGTTCAAGGGTCGCACCACGGCGGGCCGCCCAAGAAGGTCCAACAGACCGAGTAGAATGGACCATAATGTGAGCAGGAGCTGACAGACCAACCCTCACATAAGCATGTGCAATCACCATTCTAATCCATCTGCCCAAAGTCTGCTTGTGAGCAGGCCAGCCCCGTTTGTGAAACCCAAACACAATAAAGAGAGAATCAGATTTCCAAACAGAAGCAGTTCTCTTCACATAGATACGGAGAGCCCGTAACACATCCAAAGACCGCTCTTTGGGAGACAGATCAGGAGAGACAAAGGCCGGTACCACAATCTCCTGATTAAGGTGGAACGAAGAAACCGCCTTAGGCAAATATCCGGGACGAGTCCTAAGAACCGCCCGGTCACGGTGAAATATCAGATATGGGGAACCACAAGACAAGGCACCCAAATCCGACACTCTTCTAGCTGAAGCAATAGCCAGCAGAAACACCACCTTAAGGGAAAGCCACTTAAGATCAGCTGAACCAAGAGGTTCAAACGGAGACTTTTGTAACGCCTCCAAAACCACCGACAAGTCCCAAGGAGCCACAGGCGGGACATAGGAAGGTTGGATACGCAACACACCCTGAGTAAAGGTATGCACATCAGGCAAGGTCGCAATCTTTCTCTGAAACCACACCGACAAGGCAGAAATTTGAACCTTGAGGGATGCCAGACGTAGGCCTAAGTCCAGGCCCTGCTGAAGAAAGGCCAACAACTTGGCTATACTAAACTTGGAAGCGTCATAATTGTTAGATGTGCACCAAACAAAGTAAGAATGCCAGACCCTATAGTAAATCCGAGCAGAAACCGGGTTCCGGGCCCGCAACATAGGTTGAATGACCGCCTCAGAAAACCCTTTAGCCCTTAAGACGGAAGCTTCGAGAGCCACGCCGTCAAAGACAGCCGGGCTAGGTCCTGGTAGACACAGGAGCCCTGAACGAGGAGGTCTGGGCGTTGTGGAAGTAGAAATGGACGCTCTGACGATAGGCCCTGCAGGTCTGAGAACCAGTGCCGTCTGGGCCATGCTGGAGCTATGAGAAGCAGAATTTCTCTTTCTTGCTTGAACTTCCGAATTACCCTGGGCAGCAGTGACACCGGAGGGAACACGTACGGCAGCCGAAACCTCCACGGCACCGCCAGCGCATCCACGAATGCTGCTTGAGGATCCCATGTCCTTGCTCCGAAGACCGGATCCTTGTGATTGTGTCGAGACGCCATCAGATCTACGTCTGGAAGGCCCCACTTTTCCACTAGGAGTTGAAACACTTCTGGATGGAGGCCCCACTCTCCGGCGTGTACGTCCTGACGACTGAGAAAGTCCGCTTCCCAATTCAGCACCCCCGGAATGAATATTGCCGATATGGCCGGTAGATGGCGTTCCGCCCAATGTAGAATCCGTGAGACTTCCTTCATTGCCAAACGGCTTCGAGTGCCGCCTTGATGATTTATGTAAGCCACTGTCCGCGTTGTCCGACTGTACTTGAACAGGACGGTTCTGAATTAAATGCTGGGCCAGGTACAACGCATTGAAGACCGCCCGCAATTCCAGAATGTTGATCGAGAGGAGAGATTCCTCCTTGGTCTACCGACCCTGAAGGGAGTGTTGCTTCAGCACCGCTCCCCAACCTCTTAGACTGGCATCTGTCGTCAACAGGACCCAGTCGGATATCCAGAAGGGACGGCCCCCGCACAATCGTTGGTCCTGGAGTCACCAGTGCAGCGACAGATGGACCTCCGGAGTCAATGAGATCGTGTGAGACCTGATGCGGTGAGGCAGGCCGTCCCACTTGGCTAGAATCAGCCTCTGGAGGGTCGAGAATGGAATTGAGCATACTCCACCATGTCGAATGCTGATACCATGAGGCCCAGCACCTGCATCGCTGAATGTATCGACACTTGTGGACGAGAAAGGAAGCAACGAATCCTGTCCTGAAGCTTCAGGACTTTCTCCTGAGACAAGAACAACCGCTGGTTGTGAGTGTCCAATAGCGCTCCCAGGTGCACCATGCTCTGAGCAGGGACCAGGGAGGATTTCTTCCAGTTGATGAGCCACCCGTGGGCTTGTAAAAACCGGACAGTCATATCCAGATGACGTAGGAGAAGTTCTGGGGAATTTGCCAGGATTAACAAGTCGTCCAGATACGGCAGTACCCTGACCCCTTGACGGCGGAGTACCACCGTCATCACCGCCATAACTTTGGTGAAGACTCGCAGAGCCGTAGTTAAACCAAAAGGTAACGCCCGAAACTGGTAACGGAGATTGCCAATAGCAAACCTCAGGTATTGCTGATGTGACACTGCTATAGGAATATGCAGGTAAGCATCCTGTATGTCCAGGTAGACTATGTAGTCCCCAGATTCCAAGGCCAGAATTATAGAGTGAATGGTTTCCATCTGGAACTTGGAAACTTTCACAAACTTGTTCAATGCCTTGAGGTTGAGAATGGGCCGGGAGGACCCATTCGGTTTCGGGACTAGAAACAGCGGAGAATAGTACCCCCGGCCCCTCTGAGCAAGAGGCACCTGTACTACGGACTCCTGTATCCAGGAGGGTCTGTACCACCGAATGTAGAGTGTTTGCCTTTGTCCGGTCCAACGGGACGTCTGTCAGGCAAAATCGATGAGGGGGACAGTTTTTGAAGGCTATGGCGTAACCTCAAGTAACGACTTACCGTACCCAGGCATCTGAAGTGGTCTTCAACCATTCCTGGGTATATTCTAGAAGCCGGCCCCCCACCCTGGGATCCCCCAGGGGGAGGCCCTCCCCGTCATGCGGCAGGCTTATCCGTCTTGGAAGCTGGCTGACGGGCAGCCCAGGCTCTTTTGGGCTCCGGCTTACCAGGTTTGGAAGTACGGGCCTGCTTGTTGTATGCCTGACCTTTTGCTTTACCTGAAGGACGAAAGGGGCGAAAGGACGTACCTTTAGCCTTCGACACAGAAGGAGCAGTACTTGGCAGACAGGAAGTTTAGGCAGTAGCCAAGTCAGCCACAATTTTATTTAAGTACTCCCCAAACAGAATATCTCCCTTGAAAGGGAGTACCTCCAGGGTTTTTCTAGAGTCCAGATCCACAGACCAGGATCTCAGCCACAATATCCGGCGAGCCAGGACTGATGTAGTAAAGGCCTTGGCTGCTAGAATACCGGCATCAGAAGCCGCCTCTTTAATATAGTGAGAAGCTGTGACAATATATGACAAGCAAAGTCTAGCATGGTCAGAAGAGATTTCAGCTTCCAACTCTAGGGCCCATGCTTCAATAGCCTCTGCAGCCCATGTTGCTGCAATAGTGGGCCTTTGTGCAGCACCCGTGAGGGTGTAAATCGATTTCAGACAACCCTCCACACGTTTATCCGTAGGCTCTTTTAGAGACGTGACGGTAGTGACAGGTAGAGCTGAGGAAACCACCATCCTAGCCACATGTGAGTCTACTGGAGGAGGCGTTTCGCAATTTTTAGACAGCTCTGGCGCGAGGGGATAGCGAGCCAGCATCTTCTTTTGAGGAACAAACTTCTTTCCCGGGTTTCCCCAGGGTTCCTGACGTATATCCATTAAGTGGTCAGAGTGAGGTAAAAATAAGATTTTACTTACCGGTAAATCTATTTCTCGTAGTCCGTAGTGGATGCTGGGGACTCCGTAAACACCATGGGGAATAGACAGGCTCCGCAGGAGACATGGGCACTTTAAGAAAGAATTTAGACTCTGGTGTGCTCTGGCTCCTCCCTCTATGTCCCTCCTCCAGACCTCAGTTAGAGAAACTGTGCCCGGAAGAGCTGACAGTACAAGGAAAGGATTTTGGAAATCCAGGGCAAGACTCATACCAGCCACACCAATCACACCGTATAACTTGTGATAAACTTATCCAGTCAACAGTATGAACAACAACAGAGCATCAGTTCAACACTGATGCAACAATAACATAGCCCTTATTACAGCAATAACTATATACAAGTATTGCAGAAGAAGTCCGCACTTGGGACGGGCGCCCAGCATCCACTACGGACTACGAGAAATAGATTTACCGGTAAGTAAAATCTTATTTTCTCTAACGTCCTAGTGGATGCTGGGGACTCCGTAAAGGACCATGGGGATTATACCAAAGCTCCCAAACGGGCTTGAGAGTGCGGATGACTCTGCAGCACCGAATGAGCAAACACAAGGTCCTCCTCAGCCAGGCTATCAAACTTGTCGAACTTTGCAAAAGTGTTTGAACCTGACCAAGTAGCCGCTCGGCACAGCTGTAATGCCGAGACCCCTCGGGCAGCCGCCCAAGAAGAGCCCACCTTCCTAGTGGAATGGGCCTTAACTGATTTTGGCCGCGGCAATCCAGCCGCAGAATGAGCCTGCTGAATTGTATTACAGATCCAGCGAGCAATAGTTTGCTTTGAAGCAGGAGCACCAAGCTTGTTGGAAGCATACAGGATAAACAAAGATTCCGTTTTCCTGACCCTAGCCGTTCTGGCTACATAAACCTTCAAAGCCCTGACCACATCAAGTAACTTGGAATCCTCCAAGTCAGCAGTAGCCACAGGCACCACAATAGGTTGGTTTATATGAAAGGATGAAACCACTTTTGGCAGAAATTGTGGACGGGTCCACAATTCTGCTCTATCCGCATGGAAAACCAGATAGGGGCTTTTATGTGACAAAGCCGCTAATTCTGACACACGCCTAGCCGAAGCCAATGCTAGTAGCATGACCACCTTCCACGTGAGAAATTTCAATTCCACCGTTTTGAGTGGTTCAAACCAGTGGGATTTCAGGAAACTCAACACCATGTTAAGATCCCAAGGTGCCACCGGGGCCACAAAAGGAGGCTAAATACGCATCACTCCCTTCACAAACGTCTGAACTTCAGGTAGAGAAGCCAGCTCTTTTTGAAAGAAAATGGATAGGGCTGAAATCTGGACCTTAATGGAACCCAATTTCAGGCCCAAAGTCACTCCTGACTGTAGGAAGTGAAGTAAACAGCCCAGCTGGAATTCCTCCGTAGGGGAATTCCTGGCCTCACACCAAGCAACATATATTCGCCATATACGGTGATAATGTTGAGCTGTCACGTCCTTCCTAGCCTTTATCAGCGTAGGAATGACCTCATCTGGAATGCCTTTTTCCGCTAGGATCCGGCGTTCAATCGCCATGCCATCAAACGCAGCCGCGGTAAGTCTTGGAACAGACAGGGCCCTTGTTGCAACAAGTCCTGTCTTAGAGGCAGAGGCCACAGGTCCTCTGTGAGCATTTCTTGCAGATCTGGATACCAAGTCCTTCTTGGCCAATCCGGAACAATGAGTATTGTTCTCACTCCCCTTTTTCTTATGATTCTCAACACCTTGGGTATGAGAGGAAGAGGAGGAAATACATAGACCGATTGGAACACCCACGGTGTCACCAGGGCGTCTACAGCTATCGCCTGAGGGTCTCTTGACCTGGCGCAATACCTCTGTAGTTTCTTGTTGAGGCGGGATGCCATCATGTCCACCTGAGGCAGTTCCCACCGACTTGCAAGCTGTGCGAAGACTTCTTGATGAAGCCCCACTCCACCGGGTGGAGGTCGTGCCTGCTGAGGAAGTCTGCTTCCCAGTTGTCTACCCCCGGGATGAACACTGCTGACAGTGCACTTACATGATTCTCCGCCCAGCGAAGAATTCTGGTGGCTTCCGCCATCGCCACCCTGCTCCTTGTGCCGCCCTGTCGGTTTACATGAGCCACAGCGGTGATGTTGTCTGACTGAAACAGAACTGGTTGACCGCGAAGCAGGGCCTCTGCTTGACGTAGGGTGCTGTAAATGGCCCTTAGTTCCAGGATGTTGATGTGAAGGCAAGTCTCCTGACTTGACCACAGCCCTTGGAAATTTCTTCCCTGTGTGACTGCTCCCCACCCTTGGAGGCTTGCATCCGTGGTCACCAGGACCCAGTCCTGAATGCCGAATCTGCGGCCCTCGAGAAGGTGAGCACTCTGCAGCCACCACAGGAGAGATACCCTGGCCATGGGGGATAGGGTGATTAACCGATGCATCTGAAGATGTGATCCGGACCATTTGTCCAGTAAGTCCCATTGAAAGGTCCTCGCATGGAACCTGCCGAAGGGAATGGCCTCGTACGATGCCACCAACTATCCCAGGACTCGAGTGCAGTGATGCACTAACAACTGTTTCGGTTTTAATAGGTCCCTGACCAGTGTCATGAGTTCCTGAACCTTCTCTATCGGGAGATAAACCCTTTTCTGGCCTGTGTCCAGAATCATGCCCAGGAAGGGCAGACGAGTCGTAGGAACCAACTGCGACTTTGGGATATTCAGAATCCAGCCGTGTTGCCGTAACACTTCCAGAGAACGTGCTACGCTGATCAGCAACAGCTCTCTTGACCTCGCTTTTATGAGGAGATCGTCCAAGTATGGGATAATTGTGACCCCTTGCTTCCGCAGGAGTACCATCATTTCCGCCATTACCTTTGTAAATATTCTCGGAGCCGTGGAGAGACCAAACGGCAACGTCTGAAATTGGTAATGACAATCCTGTACCACAAATCTGAGATACGCCTGATGAGGTGGATAAATGGGGACATGAAGGTATGCATCCTTTATGTCCAGAGACACCATAAAATCCCCCCCTTCCAGGCTTGCAATGACCGCTCTCAGCGATTTCATCTTGAACTGGAACCTTTTTAGGTACACGTTCAGGGATTTTAAATTCAATATGGGTCTGACCGAACCGTCCGGTTTCGGTACCACAAACATGGTCGAATAATAACCCTTTCCTTGTTGAAGGAGGGGAACCTTGACCACCACCTGTTGAAGATACAATTTGTGAATTGCAGTTAACACTATTTCCCTCTCTAAGGGGGAAGCTGGCAGGGCCGATTTGAGGTATCGGTGAGGGGGCATCTCTTCGAATTCCAGCTTGTATCCCTGAGACACAACATCTATTGCCCAGGGATCCAACTGTGAGTGAACCCACTTGTGGCTGAAATTTCGGAGACGCGCCCCCACCGGGCCTAGCTCCGCCTGTGGAGCCCCATCGTCATGCGGTGGATTTAGTGGAAGCCGGGGAGGACTTCTGTTACTGGGAACTAGCTGTGTTGTTCAGCTTCTTTCCTTTGCCCCTGGCAAGAAAGGACGCACCTCGGACTTTCTTGTTTTTCTGTGATCGAAAGGACTGCATTTGGTAATACGGTGCTTTCTTAGGTTGTGAGGAAACATATGGCAAATAATTTGACTTCCCAGCCGTAGCTGTGGAGACCAGGTCCGAGAGACCCTCCCCAAACAATTCCTCACCCTTGTAAGGTAAAACCTCCATGTGCCTTTTTGAGTCGGCATCACCTGTCCATTGCAGAGTCCACAGGACCATTCTGGCAGACATCGACATAGCATTTATTCTAGAACCTAGTAGGCTAATGTCTCTCTGAGCATCTCTCATATAAAGGACAGCGTCTTTAATATGCCCCAGGGTCATTAATATAGTATCCTTGTCTAAGGTATCAAGTTCCTCAGATAAGGTATCCGTCCAAGCTGCTACAGCACTACACACCCAAGCCGACGCGATTGCCAGCCTCAGTAAGGTACCTGAATGTGTATAAATGGACTTCAGGGTAACCTTTTATGCAAGGAAGTAACATTATCATTTAAAATCTTCCACATATCCATCCAATCAGGTGTCGGCGCTGTCGGCGGAGACACCACATTCATTTGCTCCCGCTCTGCTTCCACATAGCCTTCCTCATCAGACATGTCGACACAAGCGTACCGACACACCACACACACAGGGAATGCCCTTTTTGAAGACAGTTCCCCCACAAGGCCCTTTGGTGAGACAGAGAGAGAGTATGCCAGCACACACCCCAGCGCTATATAACCCAGGAATAACACAGTAACTTAATGTTAACCCAGTAGCTGCTGTATTTGTGTTTTTAGCGCCTAATTATGTGCCCCCCCTCTCTTTTTACCCTTTTTCTACCGTGATCTGCAGGGGAGAGCATGGGGAGCTTCTTCTCAGCGGAGCTGTGGAGAAAAAATGGTGCTGGTGAGTGCTGAGGGAGAAGCCCCGCCCCCTCGACGGCGGGCTTCTGTTTCGCTAAAATACATATCTTTATGGCGGGAGCTCATACATATATACAGTGCTCAACTGTATATATGCTTACTTTTGCCAACAGAGGTCCATTTGCTGCCCAGGGCGCCCGCCCCTGCGCCCTGCACCCTTACAGTGACCGGAGTATGTGAGGTGTGTATGGAGCAATGGCGCACAGCTGCAGTGCTGTGCGTTACCTCATGTGAAGAAAGGAGTCTTCTGCCGCTGATTTCGAAGTCTTCTTTGCTTCTCATACTCACCCGGCTTCTGTCTTCCGGCTCTGCGAGGGGGACGGCGGCGCGGCGGCACCGGGATCGGACGACGAGGGTGAGATCCTGTGTACGATCCCTCTGGAGCTAATGGTGTCCAGTAGCCTAAGAAGCAGGACCTAGCTTCAGAGAGTAGGGCTGCTTCTCTCCCCTCTGTCCCACGATGCAGGGAGTCTGTTGCCAGCAGAGCTCCCTGAAAATAAAAAACCTTACAAAATACTTTCTTACAGCAAGCTCAGGAGAGCTCACTGAACAGCACCCAGTTCGTCCGGGCACAGATTCAAACTGAGGTCTGGAGGAGGGACAGAGGGAGGAGCCAGAGCACACCAGAGTCTAAATTGTTTCTTAAAGTGCCCATGTCTCCTGCGGAGCCCGTCTATTCCCCATGGTCCTTACGGAGTCCCCAGCATCCACTAGGACGTTAGAGAAACTTGTTTAACCACCTTCTGACGCTTGAACCTATCTGGTTTCTTAGGAGGGGCGGATGGCTCGGAATCATCCGTAATCTGTAAAATCAACTTAATAGCCTCCAAAAGATCAGGAACATACACATGTGAACTACCCTCCCCATCAGCAGTATCTGTGTCAGAATCTGTGGGGTCAGTGTAAGCGCCATCTTCAGACGAGGTGTCAGTGACAGCAGTGGATTGTGAGGAGGTAAGAGCTCGCTTAGAGGACCCATTGTTCTTAGGCGAGCGAGGGTCAGACTTTTTAGTAGTCAAGGACTGGTTCAACTTCTTCAATTGAGCAGACAAATTATCCGCCCACGGCGGGTTAGCTGCGGAGACCACATACGGTTACACCAGCATGGGAGGTCCCATAGGGGGTGTTAGTTTAGTAACTAGCGTATGTAGAAGCATGGAGAAAGTAGCCCACGGTGGGTCATTATGTACCCCCGTTGCCACAGTCCCACTGGGGGGCAAGGAGCCCCCAGAAACAGAGCCCACAGCTGCTATATTATCCTCATAGGGATCTGTGGCTTCAGCAACACCGGCAGTGTGTTCAGCCCCAGAACCGTTACCTTCAGAAGCAGACATGATATAATTTGCAGTATCATGTAACACAGTACAATTGTCAGCAGCACAATACCTCTTGCCCAAACCCCTGCGCAGTGTAGTCAGCACAAGCAGAGATACAGGAGAGATATGGTGACTAAAGTCACAGAGAAAATACGTATTAAAGTATATCCTGTGAAAATCCTATATACTTTTAAAACCTGACGCACCAAGCCCCCTCAGGTTATAGAATATAGGGATAGCAAGTTGAGTGAGAGACACGAAATGGAAACCACTCGGCAAGCTAATGCACACACATATAGTCACAGTTATACAATGCAGAGTTTATTACTAACAATAATACTGCACTGGACCAGCTTTTATATATATATATATATATATATATATATAGCTATGTAGTCAATAGATCTAACACTGCACAGTAAGAACTGGATGTATATCACAGGGTACTTGTACCAGAGAACCCTGACTAAATGCACTCTTTCTTAACTAACACTGTCTAACTGACATGTAGAATACTTAAGTGTCATGTAAAGTCACTGCGCTGACAACCAGGCGGCTTTACAAAGGAGGATTTGCCCAAGCAGTCCCAGGAACAGTGTAGCTGAGAGAAATGGCGCCCAAACACTGACAGGGAGCGAGGGAGAGATAGATATGCAGCTCCAGGACGGGAACATTTGCTGGAAATGGCGCCATGGGGCTGGGGGAGGGGCTCCAGGTCTAAGCCTTATCCCCTCTGCTGGCAAAACCACCAGATACTGCGAGCTACACACAAAATAAAATTTTACTTACCGATAAATCTATTTCTCGTAGTCCGTAGTGGATGCTGGGACTCCGTAAGGACCATGGGGAATAGCGGCTCCGCAGGAGACAGGGCACAAGAATAAAAGCTTTAGGATCAGGTGGTGTGCACTGTCTCCTCCCCCTATGACCCTCCTCCAAGCCTCAGTTAGGATACTGTGCCCGGACGAGCGTACATAATAAGGAAGGATATTGAATCCCGGGTAAGACTCATACCAGCCACACCAATCACACCATACAACTTGTGATCTGAACCCAGTTAACAGTATGATAACAACGAAGGAGCCTCTGAAAAGATGGCTCACAACAACAATAACCCGATTTAGTTAACAATAACTATGTACAAGTATTGCAGACAATCCGCACTTGGGATGGGCGCCCAGCATCCACTACGGACTACGAGAAATAGATTTATCGGTAAGTAAAATCTTATTTTCTCTGACGTCCTAGTGGATGCTGGGACTCCGTAAGGACCATGGGGATTATACCAAAGCTCCCAAACGGGCGGGAGAGTGCGGATGACTCTGCAGCACCGAATGAGAGAACTCCAGGTCCTCCTCAGCCAGGGTATCAAATTTGTAGAATTTAGCAAACGTGTTTGCCCCTGACCAAGTAGCTGCTCGGCAAAGTTGTAAAGCCGAGACCCCTCGGGCAGCCGCCCAAGATGAGCCCACTTTCCTTGTGGAATGGGCTTTTACAGATTTTGGCTGTGGCAGGCCTGCCACAGAATGTGCAAGCTGAATTGTACTACAAATCCAACGAGCAATAGTCTGCTTAGAAGCAGGAGCACCCAGCTTGTTGGGTGCATACAGGATAAACAGCGAGTCAGACTTTCTGACTCCAGCCGTCCTGGAAACATATATTTTCAGGGCCCTGACAACGTCAAGTAACTTGGAGTCCTCCAAGTCCCTAGTAGCCGCAGGCACCACAATAGGTTGGTTCATGTGAAAAGCAGAAACCACCTTAGGGAGAAATTGAGGACAAGTCCTCAATTCTGCCCTGTCAGAATGAAAAATTAAGTAAGGGCTTTTATATGATAAAGCCGCCAATTCTGACACACGCCTGGCTGAAGCCAGGGCTAACAGCATCGTCACCTTCCATGTGAGATATTTTAAGTCCACAGTGGTGAGTGGTTCAAACCAATGTGACTTAAGGAACCTCAAAACAACATTGAGATCCCAAGGTGCCACTGGAGGCACAAAAGGAGGTTGTATATGCAGTACCCCTTTTACAAATGTCTGAACTTCAGGTACTGAAGCCAGTTCTTTCTGGAAGAAAATCGACAGGGCCGAAATTTGAACCTTAATGGACCCTAATTTTAGGCCCATAGACAGTCCTGTTTGCAGGAAATGGAGGAAACGACCCAGTTGAAATTCCTCTGTAGGGGCCTTCTTGGCCTCACACTACGCAACATATTTTCGCCAAATGCGGTGATAATGTTTTGCGGTTACATCCTTCCTGGCTTTGACCAGGGTAGGGATGATTTCATCTGGAATGCCTTTTTCCCTCAGAATCCGGCGTTCAACCGCCATGCCGTCAAACGCAGCCGCGGTAAGTCATGGAACAGACAAGGCCCCTGCTGGAGCAGGTCCTTTCTTAGAGGTAGAGGACACGGGTCTTCCGTGAGCATCTCTTGAAGTTCCGGGTACCAAGTCCTTCTTGGCCAATCCGGAACCACGAGTATCGTTCTTACTCCTCTCCTTCTTATGATTCTCAGTACTTTTGGTATGAGAGGCAGAGGAGGGAACACATACACTGACTGGTACACCCACGGTGTCACCAGAGCGTCCACCGCTATTGCCTGAGGGTCCCTTGACCTGGCGCAATATCTGTCTAGTTTTTTGTTTAGACGTGACGCCATCATGTCCACCTTTGGTTTTTCCCAACGGTTTACAATCAGGTGGAAGACTTCTGGGTGAAGTCCCCACTCTCCCGGGTGAAGGTCGTGTCTGCTGAGGAAGTCTGCTTCCCAGTTGTCCACTCCCGGAATGAACACTGCTGACAGAGCTATCACATGATTTTCCGCCCAGCGAAGAATCCTTGCAGCTTCTGCCATTGCCCTCCTGCTTCTCGTGCCGCCCTGTCTGTTTACGTGGGCGACTGATGTGATGTTGTCCGATTGGATCAATACCGCCTGACCCTGAAGCAGGGGTTTCGCTTGACTTAGGGCATTGTAAATGGCCCTTAGTTCCAGAATGTTTATATGAAGAGATGTTTCCATGCTTGACCACAAGCCCTGGAAATTTTTTCCCTGTGTGACTGCCCCCCAGCCTCTCAGGCTGGCGTCCGTGGTCACCAGGACCCAATCCTGAATGCCAAATCTGCGGCCCTCTAGTAGATGAGCACTCTGCAGCCACCACAGAAGAGACACCCTTGTCCTTGTCGACAGGGTTATCCGCTGATGCATCTGAAGATGCGATCCGGACCATTTGTCCAGTAGATCCCACTGAAATGTTCTTGCATGGAATCTTCCGAATGGAATTGCTTCGTAAGAAGCCACCATTTTTCCCAGGACCCTCGTGCACTGATGCACTGACACCTGGCCTGGTTTTAGGAGGTTCCTGACTAGCTCGGATAACTCCCTGGCCTTCTCCTCCGGGAGAAACACCTTTTTCTGGACTGTGTCCAGAATCATTCCTAGGAACAGTAGACGTGTCGTTGGAATCAGCTGCGATTTTGGAATATTTAGGATCCACCCGTGCTGACGTAACACTACCTGAGATAGTGCTACTCCGACTTCTAACTGTTCCCTGGACCTTGCCCTTATCAGGAGATCGTCCAAGTAAGGGATAATTAAGATGCCTTTTCTTCGAAGAAGAATCATCATTTCGGCCATTACCTTGGTAAAGACCCGAGGTGCCGTGGACAACCCAAACGGCAGCGTCTGAAACTGATAATGACAGTTTTGTACTACAAACCTGAGGTACCCTTGGTGAGACGGGTAGATTGGGACGTGAAGATAAGCATCCTTGATGTCCAGAGACACCATATAGTCCCCTTCTTCCAGGTTTGCTATCACCGCTCTGAGTGATTCCATCTTGAATTTGAACCTCTTTATGTAAGTGTTCAGGGATTTCAGATTTAAAATTGGTCTCACCGAGCCGTCCGGCTTCGGTACCACAAACTGCGTGGAATAATACCCCTTTCCCTGTTGTAGGAGGGGTACCTTGATTATCACCTGCTGGGAATACAGCTTGTGAATGGCTTCCAAAACTGCCTCCCTGTCGGAGGGAGACTTTGGTAGAGCAGACTTCAGGAACCGGCGAGGGGGAAACGCCTCGAATTCCAGTTTGTACCCCTGCGATACCACCTGTAGAATCCAGGGGTCCACTTGCGAGTGAGCCCACTGCGCGATGAAATTCTTGAGACGGGCCCCCACCATGTCTGAGTCTGCTTGTAAAGCCCCAGCGTCATGCTGAAGACTTGGCAGAAGCAGGGGAGGGCTTCTGCTCCTGGGAAGCGGCTGCATGGTGCAGTCTTTTTCCCCTTCCTCTGCCCCGGGGCAGGAAGGAATGGCCTTTAGCTCGCTTGTACTTATGGGAACGAAAGGACTGAGTTTGAAAAGACGGTGTCTTTTTCTGCTGATGTGAAGTGACCTGGGGTAAAAAGGTGGATTTTCCAGCCGTTGCCGTGGCCACCAGGTCCGATAGACCAGCCCCAAATAACTCCTCCCCTTTATACGGCAATACTTCCATATGTCGTTTGGAATCCGCATCGCCTGACCACTGTCGCGTCCATAACGCTCTTCTGGCAGAAATGGACATAGCACTTACTCTTGATGCCAGGGTGCAAATATCCCTCTGTGCATCACGCATATATAGTAATGCATCCTTCAAATGCTCTATAGTTAACAGTATATTGTCCCTATCCAGGGTATCAATATTTTCAGTCAGGGAATCCGACCACGCGACGCCAGCACTGCACATCCAGGCTGAAGCGATTGCTGGTCGCAGTATAACACCAGTATGTGTGTATATACTTTTAAGAATATTTTCCAGCCTTCTATCTGCTGGTTCTTTGAGGGTGGCCGTATCAGGAGACGGTAACGCTACTTGTTTAGATAAACGTGTGAGCGCCTTATCTACCCTAGGGGGTGTTTCCCAACGTGTCCTAACCTCTAACGGGAAAGGATATAGTGCCAATAATTTTTTAGAAATTAGCAGTTTTTTGTCGGGGGAAACCCACGCTTTATCACACACCTCATTTAACTCATCTGACTCAGGGAAAACTATTGGTAGTTTTTTCACACCCCACATAATACCCTTCTTTGTGGTACTTGTAGTGTCAGAAATGTTCAATGCTTCCTTCATTGCCGTGATCATGTAACGTGTGGCCCTACTGGACATTACGTTTGTCTCCTCACCGTCGACACTAGACTCAGTATCTGTGTCTGGGTCTGTGTCGACCCACTGAGGTAACGGGCGTTTTAGGGCCCCTGACGGTGTCTGAGACGCCTGGACAGGCACTAATTGATTTGCCGGCTGTCTCATGTCATAAACCGTTCTTTGCAAAGTGCTGACATTATCACTTAATTCTTTAAATACGATCATCCAGTCAGGTGTCGACTCCCTAGGAGGTGACATCACTAACCCAGGCAATTGCTCCGCCTCCACATCATTTTCCTCCTCATACATGTCGACACACACGTACCGACACACAGCACACACACCGGGAATGCTCTGATAGAGGACAGGACCCCACAAGCCCTTTGGAGAGACAGAGGGAGAGTCTGCCAGCACACACCAAGCGCTATATATATATATATATACAGGGATAACCTTATATAAGTGTTATTCCCTTATAGCTGCTGTTTATATAGTTTTTAGCTGCCAATAGTGCCCCCCCTTCTCTTTTTTACCCTGATTCAGTAGCAAGTCTGCAGGGTAGAGTCAGGGAGCCGTCCTTCCAGCGGAGCTGTGAGGGAAAATGGCGCTTGTGTGCTGAGGAGATAGGCTCCGCCCCTTCACGACGTCCTTATCTCCCGCTTTTTCTGTAAAAAATGGCAGGGGTTAAAATACATCCATATAGCCCAAGAGCTATATGTGATGTATTCTTTAGCCAACCTAAGGTATTATCTGTTATATTGCGTCTCAGGGCGCTCCCCCCCAGCGCCCTGCACCCTCAGTGACCGGAGTGTGAAGTGTGCTGAGAGCAATGGCGCACAGCTGCAGTGCTGTGCGCTACCTTAGTCTGAAGACAGGATCGTCTTCTGCCGCCGATTTCACCGGACCTCTTCGCTCTTCTGGCTCTGTAAGGGGGCCGGCGGCGCGGCTCCGGGACCCATCCAGGCTGAACCTGTGATCGTCCCTCTGGAGCTAATGTCCAGTAGCCTAAGAAACCCGATCCACTCTGCACGCAGGTGAGTCCGTTTCTTCTCCCCTTAGTCCCACGATGCAGTGAGCCTGTTGCCAGCAGGACTCACTGAAAATAAAAAACCTAAAATATACTTTTATTCTAAGCAGCTCAGGAGAGCCACCTAGCCTGCACCCTTCTCGTTCGGGCACAAAAATCTAACTGAGGCTTGGAGGAGGGTCATAGGGGGAGGAGCCAGTGCACACCACCTGATCCTAAAGCTTTTATTCTTGTGCCCTGTCTCCTGCGGAGCCGCTATTCCCCATGGTCCTTACGGAGTCCCAGCATCCACTAGGACGTCAGAGAAAAAGGTTTTAAGGGAAAACCTGACCTACACCCATGCCCTGGTGATCTAGTGGGATCGCCTGTACTGCCACAGTGTCCACCGACCGCGCCGGATCGCGATAAAGTACGGGTCCCGTGAACGGGACCCACTCACCACCTCCCAAAGCGCGGCCACGCGATCCCGGAGAGCCCCCGTCGTGTGTGCCTGACCAGAAGAAAACCGGAGCCTCCTGCTGTAGGTACCCGGCAACCAGGGCGCGGGAGTGTACAGCGCCGCTGGGGAGAGATGGAGCTGCAGCAGTGAATGTCACTAGACATGTACACACTGCTGCAGCCCTTGAAGTCTTCACTTTTCTTCTCAAAAAAGCTCTTCTTAGGGCTGCCCAGAGCAGCCCCTCTGTTATGTGCCTGCTATCTGCGGCACCAACTAGAAAACTGAGCTCCTGTGCAGGGAGGCGGGATTATAGAGGAGGTGGCTCTATGCATCTTGGAAACTGTCAAAGCTATTTGAGCAGGTTGGTGCCTCGGATCAAGATCCTACTCTACACCCCTATGTCTATCCTTGTGGAGCCCAGTGTACCCCGCAGCAGAAACAATTCATATGAAAGTAACAAAAATCAACCCCTTTTAAATCAGAAGCAATACAAAAAAAATAATTGTCCTGAACTTTTTTTTTTTTTTTAAATCATACAGTACGTGTACATTTGCTTTTGCTCATCTACTAAATGTAGTTAAGGGCAATTAAACAAAGATTATACACTTTTCCGCAACATACCCTTCAGGAACAGGGACTTTTTTCTGAGCTTTTGGTGCAACCGGGTTCAGTTCACCAGCAAACAGTGCCATAACCTCCTCGGCAACAGGGACCTCCTTTGCTTGTAGCTTCAGTATATATTTGATGAGCTGCAGTATGCAGGAAGCCTGCAACACAGACAAATGATTAAAACTCAATATAAAATTACTAAATTTAAAGGAATACTTGCAATCAGCTGCTAATATAAAGGATAATGAACTTATTATGGTATGAATGAAACAAAAACAATATGCAGAGGTGTGCAGAAATGGAATTTATTAAGGTTTCTGAGTTTATTAGCAATCTCAGCCTAAAAAAAAAAAGAAACACTGCTACAGACAACAGTGGATAACCAGTTTATTTAGTATTTTTGTTCAAGTATGTAGAAGTCTGTATGATAGTGCCTATAACTCATCACATGCTTATTGTCTGCAAGGCTAACTTATAAAGCGTCTAGCTGAATATGATCAGTTATTAGGATACAGTCTTAAAGTATTGGCCTCAGGAAATGACCAAATAGATATTAGTTGCTCCCTCCCAAGGGGTATTTTAATTGTATTAAACATCCTTTTGTCTCATTTTGGTTTTTAAATATCAAAATTGATTAAAAAAAAAACCTGAGCATATCATTCTGCAACACCAATGCACGAGCCCATTAAACAAATCTATAAAGTGACCATGTATTCATCCAGATAACTCACGGACATCAAGGTATTCCTAAATAAGTCAATATAACCTATATACTGCAGTACTAACTCTCCGTGATGTGTATAAACGGTTTCAAGACCTACCATTGACAAAAATGCTCTTCTAAAGCTGGGTACAGACTACGCAATATTACAGACATTTTATCGCTACGAGGCGATTTGTAACGATAAATTGTTCACATTAAACTTAACAGCATATATGACAGGATTCCAGACTTAGCTAGAGGTTATATTCAGTCATATACATAATAGCCGATACACATTAAAAATAACATTAAGCAAAAAACAATAAAACCATTAAGGTTGATTAATGTACACATAAGTTTGGGCACAAGCTTATGTGTAAATAGATCATCCTTCATGGATTTATTATTTTTCAGGTCATATGTGCTGTTAATTTTAATGTATATTGGCTATTATGTATATGAATGAATATAATAACCTTTATCTAAGTCCGGAATTCGTTTATATGTGCTGGCGAGTTGTTATGACAACACATAAACAGATCAAAGTCAATTGCGTGAAGCACAGGTCAGATGTGGTCACATGACCCGAACAACTATCGATAGTGACACACGCGTTAGAAGCGAGTCATATGCCCCAAATAACTGTACTGACCGCAAGTAAAGGGACACGAACATACAGGGCAGCGTACCACATTTCCCAGGCACCACTACACTCAATCCCGTGTGAGTGGTGTTTGAGATACAGAGGGGATGCGCAATGTGTCTAGGACTCTTCCTTGTTTAAAAAAAAATAAGAATTTACTTACCGATAATTCTATTTCTCGTAGTCCGTAGTGGATGCTGGGAACTCCGTAAGGACCATGGGGAATAGCGGCTCCGCAGGAGACAGGGCACATCTAAAGAAAGCTTTAGGATCACCTGGTGTGCACTGGCTCCTCCCCCTATGACCCTCCTCCAAGCCTCAGTTAGGATACTGTGCCCGGACGAGCGTACACAATAAGGAAGGATTTTGAATCCCGGGTAAGACTCATACCAGCCACACTAATCACACTGTACAACTTGTGATCTGAACCCAGTTAACAGCATGATAATAGAGAAGCCTCTAGAAAAGATGGCTCAATACAACAATAACCCAAATTTTTTGGTAACAATAATTATGTACCAGTATTGCAGACAATCCGCACTTGGGATGGGCGCCCAGCATCCACTACGGACTACGAGAAATAGAATTATCGGTAAGTAAATTCTTATTTTCTCTGACGTCCTAGTGGATGCTGGGAACTCCGTAAGGACCATGGGGATTATACCAAAGCTCCCAAACGGGCGGGAGAGTGCGGATGACTCTGCAGCACCCAATGAGAGAACTCCCGGTCCTCCTCAGCCAGGGTATCAAATTTGTAGAATTTTACAAACGTATTTGCTCCTGACCAAGTAACTGCTCGGCAAAGTTGTAAAGCCGAGCCCCCTCGGGCAGCTGCCCAAGATGAGCCCACCTTCCTTGTGGAGTGGGCATTTACAGATTTTTGGCTGTGGCAGGCCTGCCACAGAATGTGCAAGCTGAATTGTACTACAAATCCAACGAGCAATAGTCTGCTTAGAAGCAGGAGCACCCAGCTAGTTGGGTGCATAGAGGATAAACAGCGAGTCAGATTTCCTGACTCCAGTCGTCCTGGAAACATATATTTTTTGGGTCCTGACAAAGTCTAGCAACTTGGAGTCCTCCAAGTCCCTAGTAGCCGCAGGCACCACAATAGGTTTGGTTCAGGTGAACGCTGAAACCACCTTAGGGAGAAACTAAGGACGAGTCCTCAATTCCGCCCTGTCCGAATGGAAAATCAGATAAGGGCTTTTACAGGATAAAGCCACCAATTCTGACACGCGCCTGGCCCAGGCCAGAGCCAACAGCATGACCACTTTTTCTGTGAGATATTTTAACTCCACAGATTTAAGTGGGTCAAACCAATGTGACTTTTGGAACCCAAAAACCACCTGGAGATCCCAAAAGTGCCACTGAAGGCACAAAAGGAGGCTGTATATGCAGTACCCCTTTAACAAATGTCTGAACTTCAGGGACTGAAGCTAGTTCTTTTTTGGAAGAAAATTGACAGAGCCGAAATTTGAACCTTAATGGACCCCAATTTCAGGCCCATAGACACTCTTGTTTGCAGGAAATGTAGGAATTGACCCAGTTGAATTTCCTCCGTCGGGCCTTACTGGCCTCGCACCACGCAACATATTTTCGCCAAATGCGGTGATAATGTTTTGCGGTTACATCCTTCCTGGCTTTGATCAGGATAGGGATGACTTCATCCGGAATGCCTTTTTCATTCAGGATCCGGCGTTCAACCGCCATGCCGTCAACGCAGCCGCAGTAAGTCTTGGAACAGATAAGGTCCTTGCTGGAGCAGGTCCCTTCTTAGAGGTAGAGGCTACGGATCCTCCGTGAGCATCTCTTGAAGTTCCGGTTACCAATTCCTTTTTGGCCAATCCGGAGCCACTAATATAGTGCTTACTCCTCTCCATCTTATCAATCTCAGTACCTTGGGTATGAGAGGCAGAGGAGGGAACCCATACACTGATTGGTACACCCACGGTGTTACCAGAGCATCTACAGCTATTGCCTGAGGGTCCCTTGACGTGGCGCAATACCTGTCGAGTTTTTCCCAACGGTTTATAATCATGTGGAAGACTTCTGGGTGAAGTCCTTACTCTCCCGGGTGGAGGTCGTGCTGAGGAAAACTGCTTCCCAGTTGTCCACTCCCGGAATGAAAACTGCTGACAGTACTATCACATGGTTTTTCGCCCCGCGAAGAATCCTTGCAGCTTCTGCCATTGCCCTCCTGCTTCTTGTGGCACCCTGTCTGTTTACGTGGGTGACTGCCGTAATGTTGTCTGACTGGATCAACACCGGCTGACCTTGAAGCAGAGGTCTTGCTAAGCTTAGAGCATTGTAAATGGCCCTTAGCTTCAGGACATTTATGTGAAGTGATGTCTCCAGGCTTGACCATAAGCCCTGGATATTCCTTCCCTGTGTGACTGCTCCCCAGCCTCGCAGGCTGGCATCCGTGGCCACCAGGACCCAGTCCCGAATGCCGAATCTGCGGCCCTCTAGAAGATGAGCACTCTGCAACCACCACAGGAGGGATACCCTTGTCCCTGGTGACAGGGTTATCCGCTGAAGCATCTGAAGATGCGACCCGGACCATTTGTCCAGTAGGTTCCACTGGAAAGTCTTGCGTGGAATCTGCCGAATGGGATTGCTTCGTAGGAAGCCACCATTTTTACCCAGAACCCTTGTGCATTGATGCACTGAGACTTGGTTCGGTTTTAGGAGGTTCCTGACTAGCTCGGATAACTCCCTGGCTTTCTCCTCCGGGAGAAACACCTTCTTTCTGGACTGTGTCCAGGATCATCCCTAGGAACAGAAGACAAGTCGTCGGAACCAGCTGCGATTTTGGAATATTGAGAATCCAATCGTGCTGCCGCAACACTACCTGAGATAGTGCTACACCGATCTCCAACTGTTCCCTGGATCTCACCCTTATCAGGGAATCGTCCAAGTAAGGGATAACTAAAATTCCCTTCCTTCGAAGGAATATCATCATTACGGTCATTACTTCAGTAAAGACCCGGGGTGCCGTGGACCATCCCTACGGCAGCGTCTGAACTGATAGTGACAGTTCTGTACCATAACCTGAGATACCCTTGGTGAGATGGGTAAATTTTGACATGAAGGTAAGCATTCTTGATGTCCCGAGACATCATGTAGTCCCCTTCTTCCAGGTTTGCAATCACTGCTCTGAGTGACTCAATTTTGAATTTGAACCTCTGTATGTAAGTGTTTAAAGATTTTAGATTTTAAAATCGGTCTCACCGAGCCGTCTGGCTTCGGTACCACAAAAGTGTGGAATAATACCCCGTTCCCTGTTGCAGGAGGGGTACCTTAATTATCACCTGCTGGGAATACAGCTTGTGAATGACTTCCAAAACTGCCTCCCTGTCAGCGGGAGACGTCGGTAAAACAGACTTTTGGAAACGGCGAGGGGAATACGTCTCGAATTCCAATTTGTACCCCTGAAATATTACCTGAAGGATCCAGGGGTCTACTTGCGAGTGAGCCCACTGCGCACTGAAATTCATTGAGAACGGGCCCCCACCGTGCCTGAACTTGTAAAGCCCTAGCGTCATACTGAGAGCTTGGCAGAGGCGGAAAAGGGTTTCTGTTCCTGGGAACTGGCTGATCTCTGCAGCCATTTTCCTCTCCCTCTGTCACGAGCAGAAAAGAGGAACCCTTTTGTCCGCTTGCCAACAAGGACTGCGTCTGATAATACGGCGTCTTATTTTGAGAGGCGACCTGGGGTACATCCCCTTTTTTAAGGCAATACTTCCAAATGCCGTTTGGAATCCGCATCACCTGACCACTTTACTGGTATAATTGGACAACGCACTTATACTTGATGCCAGTCGGCAAATATTCCGCTGTGCATCATGCATATATAGAAATGCATCTTTTAATTGCTCTATAGGCAATAATATACTGTCCTTATCTAGGATATCAAATTTCCAGTCAGGGAATCCGACCACGCCAACCCAGCACTGCACCTCCAGGCTGAGGCGATTGCTGGTCGCAGTATAACACCAGTATGTGTGTAAATACATTTTAGGATACCCTCCTGCTTTCTATCAGCAGGATCCCTAAGGGCGGCCATCTCAAGAGAGGGTAGAGCCCTTGTTCTTACAAGCGTGTGAGCGCCTTATCCCTCCTAGGGGGTGTTTCCCAACGCACCCTAACCTCTGGCGGGAAAAGGTATACTGCCAATAACTTTTTAGAAATTATCAATTGTTATCGGGGGGAAACCCACGCATCATCACACCTCATTTTATTTCTCAGATTCAGGAAAACTACAGGAAGTTTTTCCTCACCAAACATAATACCCCTTTTTTTGGTGGTATTTATATTATCAGAAGAGTGTAAACTTTTTCCATTGCCTCAATCATGCAATGTGTGGCCCTATTGGAAATCACGGTTGTCTCTTCACCGTCGACACAGGAGTCAGTATCCGTGTCGGCGTCTGTATCTGAGGTAACGGGCGCTTTAGAGCCCCTGTATGAGACGTCTGGACATGCACAAGCTGAGTAGCCGGCTGTCTCATGTCAACCACTGTCTTTTATACAAAGCTGACACTGTCACGCAATTTCAACAGTACATCCACTCAGGTGTCGACCCCCCAGGGGGTGACAACACTATTACAGACACTCTACTCCGTCTCCTCATCATTTTTCTCCTCATACATGTCGACACAAACGTACCGACACACAGCACACACACAGGGAATGCTCTGATAGAGGACAGGACCCCACTAGCCCTTTGGGGAGACAGAGGGAGAGTTTGCCAGCACACACCAGAGCGCTATATATCTACAGGGATAACCTTATATAAGTGTTTTTCCCTTTATAGCTGCTGTATTGTTTATACTGCGCCTAATTTGTGCCCCCCTCTCTTTTTTAACCCTTTTCTGTAGTGTAGTGACTGCAGGAGAGAGCCAGGGAGCTTCCCTCCAACTGAGCTGTGAGGGAAAATGGCGCCAGTGTGCTGAGGAGATAGGCTCCTTATCATCCGTTTTCTTGTATGTTTTGGCAGGGGTTAAATGCATCCATATAGCCCAGGAGTTATATGTGATGCATTTATTTTAGCCATAAAAGGTTTTCTATCGATTTATTGCGTCTCAGGGCGCTGCCCCCCCAGCGCCCTGCACCCTCAGTGACCGGAGTGTGAAGTGTGCTGAGAGCAATGGCGCACAGCTGCGGTGCTGTGCGCCTACCTTTATCTGAAGACAGGAAAGTCTTCTGCCGCCGATTTTTCCGGACCTCTTCGCTCTTCTGGCTCTGTAAGGGGGCCGGCGGCGCGGCTCCGGTGACCCATCCAGGCTGAACCTGTGATCGTCCCTCTGGAGCTAATGTCCAGTAGCCTAAGAAGCCCAATCCACTCTGCACGCAGGTGAGTTCGCTTCTTCTCCCCTTAGTCCCCCGATGCAGTGAGCCTGTTGCCAGCAGGTCTCACTGAAAATAATAAACCTAAACTAAAACTTTCACAAAGAGCTCAGGAGAGCCCCTAGTGTGCACCCTTCTCGTCGGGCACAGAAAATCTAACTGAGGCTTGGAGGAGGGTCATAGGGGGAGGAGCCAGTGCACACCAGGTGATCCTAAAGCTTTCTTTAGATGTGCCCTGTCTCCTGCGGAACCGCTATTCCCCATGGTCCTTACGGAGTTCCCAGCATCCACTAGGACGTCAGAGAAAAACGTATAAAGTTATCTATATAAATGGATTTATAAACTAGTTTGACACCCGTTTTTTCTGGTACTTCTGGTGCGGAGGTATTCAAACCCCTCCATACTTACCAGTCACTCCACCTTGAAAAAGACACCCGGTGGTGTCAAAATATGTCGGGAGAGTGACTGGGGAACTTCCATCCTTCCTAACCCTGGAGTCAAAACAGCGCGCGCAGCACATTTACCAGGGGTCCATCTGCATGTTCGTTGTGTTTTGCTCCTTATAACATCCATCTGGTACGGAGTTTAGGAATATGCCCTCTTTTATATTGTTTTTTTGAGAATAAATGTGTGTTTATTTAAATTTACTACACCATGAGAGTTTTCTGTGTATGTTGAATGCACATTTGGATGAAAGAAACCGCTATGTGTTTAGTACAGCAGTGAAACAAGTTAGTATACATCATCTTCCACATATCTCTACACAGTGAGGTCCAATGAGTGTAAGGAAACTTTAAAAAATAGGATTTTAATACCTACCGGTAAATCCTTTTCTCCTAGTCCGTAGAGGATGCTGGGGACTCCAAAAGGACCATGGGGTACAGACGGATCTGCAGGAGCTTGGGCACAATATAAAGACTTAAACTGGGTGTGAACTGGCTCCTCGCTCTATGCCCCTTCTCCAGACTCAGTTAGAAAACTGTGCCCAGGAGAGACGGACATTTCGAGGAAATAATTTTTTTTTTTTTTATTTAACACAGTGAGTGTTATACCAGCTCACACCACGAACATACCGCAAAGCATGGCATTCAACTGAATACCAGCCCACGGTATGAAAAACATACAGCCATATGCTGAGAGAATAGGTAACAACCTGTGTGTCAACGCAACCAATAATAATACACCGCACGCCCTGGCATGCACAACGCCAGCAATAGCCGACAGAAAAGAAACACCCCAAGAGTGTAACCATAACCAATTACTGCAGAGACGGTACGTACTGGGACGGGCGCCCAGCTTCCTCTACGGACTAGGAGAAAAGGATTTACCGGTAGGTATTAAAATCCTATTTTCTCTTACGTCCTAGAGGATGCTGGGGACTCCAAAAGGACCATGGGGTCTATACCAAAGCTCCAGACCGGGCGGGAGAGTGCGTACAACTCTGCAGCACCGATTGAGCAAACACAAGGTCCTCCTCAGCCAGGGTATCAAACTTGTAAACCTAGCAAAGTGTTTGAACCCGACCACGTAGCTGCTCGGCAAAGTTGAAGTGCCGAGACCCCTTGGGCAGCCGCCCAAGATGAGCCCACCTTCCTAGTAGAATGGGTCTCCACCGACTTCTGTAACTGCAATCCAGCCGTAGAACGAGCACGCCGAATCGTATCACAGACCCAACGTGTAACAAACTGCATAGACGCAGGCGTCCTGAGCCAAAATGGCGACTTAAATATTCAAAGCCCTGATTACATCAAGATACTTTGAATCAGATAATGCCTAAGTAACCACAGGGATCAAAACAGACTGATTTCTGCGAAAACCAGCAACCACTCTTGGCAGAACTATTAACCAAGTTCCCAATTCCTCTCTATCCACATGGAAGATCAAACAGTACTCTTGTGAGATAAAGCCGTTACCTCCGACAACCGCCTTGTGGACGCCAAAGCCAATATCATGACCACTTTCCAAGAGTGAAATTTCAACCAAACCTTTCACAAAGGTTCCAAACAGTGTGACACATGAAAACGCAACACCATGTCCAGGTCCCACGGTGGCAACGTGGGCACAAATGGAGGTTGGACGTGCAGTACTCCTTTCAGGAAGGCACGAACTTCCGTAAAGGTTGCCAATTCCTACTTGAAAGAAAATTTATAAGGCCAAAACTTCGCACTTAAAAGGAGCCTAACTTTTAGCCTGCACCAACACCTGCTTTCCAAAAAATAATGGAGAAGAACCACCCAGGGAAAAGTCTTCCGTAGTAGCCATCTTGGATTCACATCAAGTCCCCTATTTTCTCCAAAGACGGTGGTACGACCTTGCCGTTACTTCTTTTCAGCCTGAAGAAGTGTGGGAAAGACTTCACCTGGGAATACACTTTCTGGCCAGGATATGGCGTTCAACCGCCACGCCGTCAAACGCATCCTCGGTAAGTCTTGATACACGCCCGGATCATTCTGTAACAGTTCCTCACGTAGAGGAAAGGTCATGGATCTTCTACGAGTAAATCTTGAAGAACTGGATACCAAGCGCTCCTTGGTTAGACCAGAACAATGAAGATCGTCTGAACCTTTGTTCTTCTTACAATTATCACCGGCCGAAAAGTGAAAACAGGGGGGATACATAGACCGACTGAAACACCCAAGGTGTCCCGAGGACATCCACTGCTATAGCATGAGTGTCCCCTGACCCGGAACAATATCCCTGAGAACTCTCTTTGGGGCGAGATGCCAACATGTCCACCTGAGGCACTCCTCAAAGACCTGACACTTCAGAGAAAACTTCTCGATGACGACCATATTTCTCCAGGATGGCGATCGCATCTGCAGAGGAACTATTTCACTGTCGTACACCTCCGGAACAAAAACTACTAATATAGCGTTTACCAGTCTTTCCACCCAGCGGAAAACTTCTTGGCTTCTGCCAACGCCGCTTTTCTCCTCGTTCCGCCCTCGCGGCTTACATATACCACTGCTGTCAAGCCGTCCGACAGAATTAACACGGCAGATCACGAAGCATATGTTCATTGAAAATATCTCTTAACTCAAGAAGGCGTAATGCAGACAAGCTTCCCAGCTTGACCTTTTACTCTGGAAATACTTCCTTTGCAAGGACTGCTCCCCAGTCTCGGAGATCTGCATGCACGCACACCAGGATCTCATCCTGGATTCCGAACCTGTGTCCCTCTATGAGGTGAGAACAGAGCAAAAACCACAGGAGCGATATCCTGGCTATTAGGATTATATTCCGGCGCATGTGCAGGGGAGACCCGGGCCAACCGAAAAAGGCCTCTCTCCAAATCTGATCCGACTCCGGATCCTCAGATTACCATCCACAGGAACACACAGAACCTCAACCTTTCCGTATCTACTCTGATACCCACCTCCAACGTCTGTGCCGTTGGGAATAACAGGCTTCACCTGTGTCGAAGAACAGTCAGAAAGAAAACGACAATTTGCATCACTTATGGCTTGGCCTCGCCTTAATCAGGAGAGTGCCCCCCTACAGAATAACAATGGCTCTTACTATGGAAAAAAAATACCATCCCACTGCCATCACTCCGGTGAAATGGCCAAGACATTCCTGAGTACCCATCCAGGTAACCTGAATGCGGAGAAAAACGCCTTGAACCCCTTTTCTATCATGACGTGGCGGAGCTCCCTCGTCGGAGAGGTTAAATCCTGTAGTCCAACATCGTAAGGAGAAATCTGTCTTTCTTTCTTTTTTTTTTTATATCAGGGACATCAGGACAATGCCCTGAACCTTACGCACCTCTGGTATGGCGCTGCGTTCTACCTCCCCTTCCATAGGAGAACAGCAAGATCTAATAGAAAAATCAGTGAGGGGAACCATCTGTCACACCAGAAAGTCCCCCTAGAATTCTATAAGTAACTCACAGTTACTAGTCTATTCCCGGACTGACTGACACGTAGTAGACAAGGTCGCACCAAGGTGGCCTCCAGCCAGGTAGACCCCGCAACATGTAATGTATGTGGTAGAAACAGACAACGACATCCCATTCTGTGAACCGAACAAGGTTGCAGAAACCTTACCTTTTACACCTTCCACTGTCAGTACAGAAAAGGAAAAAGAACGGAATCGAACTGGTTAAAACGACTACATCCCACCAAAGAATGCGTCATCAACCCTTGTGAAGGGGACTAACTCAGGAAGTTAGAATCACCAGCAGCATGCCCCCGGGATTGACTGAGCCGAGGTATCCCCCCCAACAGTGATACACCGTCCCAGGAAAATACTCCAGTATCTCCCAGAGACAACCCCAGCATTTCTCCGGCCACCCTCCTGTATACCCACGGTAGCCGCCGTAATGGTATAAGAAGAACCAACAGGAGAAACCAACCTTACACACTTTAGGTAAATTCTATCGGACGCCTTTCCGAATAAAAACACTCCCGCATGTGCATGTAATGTAAACAGGGTCAAAGTATAGGAATAAAATATCACTTAGCTTCCTGTAGGCGATCCTTTCTGACAGGGCCCCGTGTCGACCAGGAGTTGACTTCCACAGTATTCTCACCTCGTCGGGGAAAGAATAAACCTTCGTACTCCTTGAGAGGACTGAAGACCAACTCGTCACTGCCGACGTAGAGCTTAATCTACAGAGCGACCAGCACATGAAAAAGAACACTATTACTTCAGCATTCATGAATATACATAATGTAATACCCAATGTATGTGTGTGTATATATATATATATATAAATAAAACATATATACATAAGTGAATTGTCCAGAACCAATAGGTACCTAGTGACAGTAATTTGTTCCGAATGTATAATCATGTACTAATACGCCCCACTGGTGGATCTACCAGGAACGTTATTGTCGACAGAAACCTAGTATTAGTCGACAGCAGGAAGTAGTAACCTAGGCAAAAATAACATTATTGCGCCCCTGAGGGGTCCGAGGGGAGTATATATATATATATATATAATAATATCAATAACACTCCCCCACATACACTACCATGTCCGTGTTCGAGTTACAGGCTCACGGAACCAAACCATACATATAATATACATACATACAGGCCTCAGGCAGTTACCGCATGTTAATTTACACCCCGTAATAATAGTTGGTGCCGACAGGGTCACCCCCATACTACTGTGACTCCCATACAGTGTGTACTTATGCAAAGCAAAAAACTACCGACCCGTTGACTATATCCAGTACCAACAGGCGTCGGCAATGTCGACAGTGACCCCAGAACGGATTGTGACAGAGCCCTCACGCATGTAGACACATGTGGACTACAGTGGGTATACTGACAGGGAACTCACACAGAAATATGCACAACCATGCTTATATAGCCATCTCCAAACAAATAGTGTTATAGATATCCTTAACTATATCACTAAAACTCTGTGCCCCCCTTTGTTTGGACTGTATCACCATTTTGGCGGGGACAGACAGAAAAATGGCGCTGAGCACTGCTGTGAGTGGTAAGCTCCGCCCCTTTTCCGCACGCTTCAGCCCATTATAAAAAAGTATATTATGCCGGCAGAGGGCTGTATATAGTGTCTAGGCACTATATACAGTCACCAAACACATCTAAATTGCTGTCCAGGGCGCCCCCCCCCCAGCGCCTTGCACCCAACCAGCCGCTGGTGTGTACGGGATCACTGGCGCGCAGAGCTACCGCTGCTAAACGGCGGGGGTATCGTATAGGGTATCGGGGCCCCGAGTATGCCTGCCCTCGTAAAAACAACGATCCTCAGCAGTCTGCTGCCCATGGCGCTCCCCCCAGCGCCCTGCACCCTTGTAACCACCATCTGCGTGTGGGAGCAATGGCGCGCAGTGTGGCCGTTGCGGTATCTGGCGGGGGTACTGGAAACGGTGGCCAGGCACCTAACATGTACATATGCCAGCTTTAACAACTTACAGTAACATGCTGCCCAGGGCGCCCCCCCCAGCGCCCTGCGAGTGCCGTTGGTGTGTGGGAGCATTGAGCGCAGCGTGACCGCTGCGTGTTACCTCCGTTACTGAAGTCTTCTGCCGTCACTCAAGTCTTCTTTTCTTCTAATACTCACCCGACTTCTTTCTTCTGGCTTCTGTGAGGGGGGTGACGGCGCGGCTCCGGGAACAAGCAGCTAGGCGAGCCAAGTGATCGAACCCTCTGGAGCTAATGGTGTCCAGTAGCCTAAGAAGCAGAGCCCTTAACTAAGTAGAAGTAGGTCTGACTTCTCTCCCCTCAGTCCCACGATGCAGGGAGCCTGTAGCCAGCAGGTCTCCCTGAAAATAAAAAACCTAACAAAAGTCTTTCTAGAGAAACTCTGTAGAGCTCCCCTAGTGTGCATCCAGTCACTCCTGGGCACAAAGTCTAACTGATGTCTGGAGGAGGGGCATAGAGGGAGGAGCCTTTATAGTGTGCCCAAGCTACTGCGGATCAGTTTATACCCCATGGTCCTTTTGGAGTCCCCAGCATCCTCTAGGACGTAAGAGAAATAAGTGGAAAAAACATTGAAAGGTAAGAAAAATGTGAGCATCTATTTCCATTTGCACAATATCACAGTGGAAACCTATACTATTAAAGAACCCTGCAACCCCCCATCCCTGTGAAGAATCTACGGTTCTACTAGAGACCGTCTCTAATGTGGGTTTCTGGTCTATCCTATTGTAACAATAGTCCAGTTCCCATAGGGCTAATAGCTTTCTAGTTCTTCCTTTCACATCCTAAATCCTATTGCGAGATACTGGATGAAAAAGGGACAAACCACCTTTTTGATAATTCTTCGTTTACCCTATGCCAGGAAGTCTTACTTTCTGAATTAAAAATGCTTCTGAAAATATACAGATGTGTCCTCATACACTATTGCTCAAATTGCGCCAAACAAATTGAGACCATTTCCTGCTGTGCCAATCGTTTTTCTCTATCAAAATATATGTCTCATTCGCATAAATAAAAATTAGATGAAATTACGATATTGCTAGTTTGCAATGATCAATTATGTGTGCATTTGTATATCTGTGTGCAATGGAGTCTAAGGGGTAAATTTACTAAGATGGGCGTACTATTAAAGATGGGATGTTACCCATAGTAACCAATCAGATTCTACTTCTCATTTATCTAGCACCTTCTAGAAGATAATACCGGAAATCTGATTGGTTGCTATGGGCAATATCCCATCTTAAATAGAACTCCCATCTTAGCAAATTTACCCCTAAATCTGTGTAAGAAGGGCTCATGCCGTTTTGTGGTGTTTCAACTGAGACGTTAAAACAAATTCCAGTGCAGTTAAAAATTGCAAACCAGCGATCTCTAGTACACTGAGAGGTGTTTTGCTGCATCCGCAATGTGAATAAGTATCACAATTTAAAGAAAAACAGGAAACGCTACTCTTCGCAGAATCTCGGTTGTGTTGGCTGTCTTATGCCATATGACGTACAGACACTAGGGAGTATGAGGATACATCTGTACTCAAAACTGCAGTCATGGAGCTTTGAGGACAGGAATTAAATTATACATGCAGTAAAAACTTTTTTCACTGGAATCAAGAGAATGTAACATTACCCTCTCCTGAACTTCCAAGTCAGCGCTTTGTACAAATTGGGGAAGCCTATCGACCATTAGCTGTGTAATCTCCTTTGCCGCTTCATGATCTCCCTCGTGTTCCTTGCTTTGCAGTATACAAGAGTATAATTTTACCAAATTCTGTACATAAACCGCCTGAATATGACCTGGCAACGTAGTGACCTTCGGTCTTAGCATAGCCTCCAAGGTCTGTTGTGGTTCCGGTAGGTGCCTAAAAGGAGGGAAGAAGAAAATAAATAAAAATATGCAGACTGTTAAAAAGGCAAAGTCAGGTAGTCAGATGACTTTCAGTGTTTTAACCACCAGCCTCAAAAACATCTTACTCTGAGAACTCGCCACAAATCCAAGCGGCTGCATAAAGTACTTCACAAATTCCATTGCGCTGAGTGTTGCTGGCCAGTAGGTGGGCATTGTCCAGCAATGTAGCCATCTGCGATACAGCAAACTTCCGAATAGCTTTCACTCTGATGGCAACATCAAGCATCTGAGCAGCTATGAGGTGCCCATGGCGTGTCCCTTCCAGACGAGTGAGCTCTACTAGAATGCTAATGTACCTAAGGAAAAAAACAGAGAGTCTATGTTATACTGATATTAAAGCAAACTTTTAAGATAAGATGTCATTTTATTGTGTTAGAAAAAGTGAAAAGTACATATTTAAGTCACGTTAATACGTTTAAAACAAACTATGTTAAGGACATAAATATATACTTAATAAAGGATAAATATGACAGCATTTTCAAACAATCAAGACAACTAATGGCCCCCATACAACAGCATTATATTATTGTAATGTCTTGGTTCCCCAGACGGCCGGGTCAGGGAATCAGGAAACCAGTTTGGCAAATCAAGCATTCCCAACATATTTAATTTCCCCAACAGACCACTGATTATTGCTGGTCTCAGATAAGCAGATCTGGACAGTGTACCGGCCGAGTAGGCAGATTGGGGAATTTCCCTCAAACATATAAAAAAAAAAATATATATAAATAAGGAACTACCTCTAAAAAAATAAGATTTTACTTACCGATAAATCTATTTCTCATAGTCCGTAGTGGATGCTGGGGACTCCGTCAGGACCATGGGGATTAGCGGCTCCGCAGGAGACAGGGCACAAAAATAAAGCTTTAGGATCAGGTGGTGTGCACTGGCTCCTCCCCCTATGACCCTCCTCCAAGCCTCAGTTAGGATACTGTGCCCGGACGAGCGTACACAATAAGGAAGGATTTTGAATCCCGGGTAAGACTCATACCAGCCACACCAATCACACCGTACAACTTGTGATCTGAACCCAGTTAACAGTATGACAACGTAGGAGCCTCTGAACAGACGGCTCACAACAAGAACAACCCGATTTTTTTGTAACAATAACTATGTACAAGTATTGCAGACAATCCGCACTTGGGATGGGCGCCCAGCATCCACTACGGACTATGAGAAATAGATTTATCGGTAAGTAAAATCTTATTTTCTCTAACGTCCTAGTGGATGCTGGGGACTCCGTCAGGACCATGGGGATTATACCAAAGCTCCCAAACGGGCGGGAGAGTGCGGATGACTCTGCAGCACCAAATGAGAGAACTCCAGGTCCTCTTTAGCCAGGGTATCAAATTTGTAGAATTTTACAAACGTGTGCTCCCCCGACCACGTAGCTGCTCGGCAGAGTTGTAATGCCGAGACCCCTCGGGCAGCCGCCCAGGATGAGCCCACCTTCCTTGTGGAATGGGCCTTGACAGATTTAGGCTGTGGCAGGCCTGCCACAGAATGTGCAAGTTGAATTGTGCTACAAATCCAACGAGCAATCGTCTGCTTAGAAGCAGGAGCACCCAGCTTGTTGGGTGCATACAGTATAAACAGCGAGTCAGATTTTCTGACTCCAGCCGTCCTTGAAATATATATTTTCAATGCCCTGACAACGTCCAGCAACTTGGAATCCTCCAAATCGCTAGTAGCCGCAGGCACCACAATAGGCTGGTTCAGGTGAAACGCTGACACCACCTTAGGCAGAAAATGAGGACGCGTCCGCAGTTCTGCCCTGTCCGAATGGAAAATCAGATATGGGCTTTTATACGATAAAGCCGCCAATTCTGACACTCTCCTGGCTGAAGCCAGGGCCAGTAGCATGGTTACTTTCCATGTAAGATATTTCAAATCCGCCGATTTGAGTGGCTCAAACCAATGGGATTTGAGAAAATCCAAAACTACATTAAGGTCCCACGGAGCCACTGGGGGCACAACCTGGGGCTGTATATGTAGTACTCCTTTTACAAAAGTCTGGACTTCAGGAACTGAAGCCAATTCTTTCTGGAAGAAAATCGACAGGGCCGAAATTTGAACCTTAATGGACCCCAACTTGAGGCCCATAGACAATCCTGTTTGCAGGAAATGTAGGAATCGACCCAATTGAAATTCCTCCGTGGGGGCCTTCCTGGCCTCACACCACGCAACATATTTTCTCCAAATGCGGTGATAATGTTGTGCAGTCACCTCCTTCCTGGCTTTAACCAGTGTAGGAATGACCTCTTCTGGAATGCCTTTTTCCCTTAGAATTCGGCGTTCAACCGCCACGCCGTCAAACGCAGCCGAGGTAAGTCTTGGAATAGACACGGTCCCTGCTGAATCAGGTCCCGTCTTAGAGGTAGAGGCCACGGATTTTCCGTGAGCATCTCCTGAAGTTCCGGGTACCAAGTTCTTCTTGGCCAATCCGGAGCCACGAGTATCGTTCTTACTCCCCTTTGCCGTATAATTCTCAGTACTTTGGGTATGAGAGGCAGAGGAGGAAACACATACACTGACTGGAACACCCACGGTGTTACCAGAGCGTCCACAGCTATTGCCTGAGGGTCTCTTGACCTGGCGCAATACCTGTCCAGTTTTTTGTTGAGGCGAGACGCCATCATATCCACCTTTGGTTTTTCCCAACGGTTCACAATCATGTGGAAGACTTCTGGATGAAGTCCCCACTCTCCCGGGTGTAGATCGTGTCTGCTGAGGAAGTCTGCTTCCCAGTTGTCCACTCCCGGAATGAACACTGCTGACAGTGCTATCACATGATCTTCCGCCCAGCGAAGAATCCTTGCAGCTTCTGCCATTGCTCTCCTGCTTCTTGTGCCGCCCTGTCTGTTTACGTGGGCGACTGCCGTGATGTTGTCCGACTGGATCAACACCGGCTGACCCTGAAGCAGGGGTTTTGCCAGGCTTAGAGCATTGTAAATCGCTCTTAGCTCCAGTATATTTATGTGAAGAGACATCTCCAGGCTTGACCATACTCCCTGGAAGTTTCTTCCCTGTGTGACCGCTCCCCAGCCTCTCAGACTGGCATCCGTGGTCACCAGGACCCAGTCCTGTATGCCGAATCTGCGGCCTTCTAACAGATGAGCACTCTGCAACCACCACAGAAGAGACACCCTTGTCCGTGGCGATAAGGTTATCCGCTGATGCATCTGCAGATGCGATCCGGACCATTTGTCCAGCAGATCCCACTGAAAAGTTTGTGCGTGGAATCTGCCGAATGGGATTGCTTCGTAAGAAGCCACCATCTTTCCCAGGACTCTTGTGCATTGATGCACAGACACTTTTCCTGGTTTTAGGAGGTTCCTGACAAGTTCGGATAACTCCTTGGCTTTCTCCTCCGGAAGAAACACCTTTTTCTGAACCGTGTCCAGAATCATTCCCAGGAACAGCAGACGTGTTGTCGGGGTCAACTGAGATTTAGGAAAATTCAGAATCCACCCGTGTTGTTGCAGCACTACTTGGGTTAGTGCTACTCCGTCCTCCAGCTGTTCTCTGGACCTTGCCCTTATCAGGAGATCGTCCAAGTAAGGGATAATTAATGCGCCTCTTCTTCGCAGAAGAATCATCATTTCGGCCATTACCTTGGTAAAGACCCGAGGTGCCGTGGACAATCCAAACGGCAGCGTCTGAAACTGATGACAGTTTTGCACCACGAACCTGAGGTACCCTTGATGTGAAGGGCAAATTGGGACATGCAGGTAAGCATCTTTTATGTCCAGGGACACCATAAAGTCCCCTTCTTCCAGATTCGCTATCACTGCTCTGAGTGATTCCATCTTGAACTTGAATTTTTGTATGTACAGGTTCAAAGATTTCAGATTTAGAATAGGTCTTACCGAGCCGTCCGGCTTCGGTACCACAAATAGCGTGGAGTAATACCCCTTTTTTCTGTTGTAGGAGGGGTACCTTGACTATCACCTGCTGAGAAAACAGCTTGTGAATGGCTTCCAATACCGTCGCCCTGTCTGAGGGAGACGTTGGCAAAGCAGACTTTAGGAACCGGCGAGGGGGAGACTTCTCGAATTCCAACCTGTAACCCTGAGATACTACCTGCAGGATCCAGGGGTCCACCTGTGAGCAAGCCCACTGCGCGCTGAAATTCTTGAGTCGACCCCCCACCGTTCCTGAGTCCGCTTGTAAAGCCCCAGCGTCATGCTGAGGGCTTTGCAGAACCCGCGGAGGGCTTCTGTTCCTGGGAAGGAGCTGCTTGCTGCCCTCTCTTACCCTTTCCTCTGCCTCGGGGCAGATATGACTGTCCTTTTGCCCGCTTCTTATAGGACCGAAAGGACTGCGGCTGAAAAGACGGTGTCTTTTTCTGTTGGGAGGGGGTCTGAGGTAAAAAGGTGGATTTCCCGGCAGTTGCCGTGGCCACCAAATCCGATAGACCGACGCCAAATAATTCCTCCCCTTTATACGGCAATACTTCCATATGCCGTTTGGAATCCGCATCACCTGACCACTGTCGTGTCCATAAACTTCTTCTGGCAGATATGGACATCGCACTTACTCTCGATGCCAGAGTGCAAATATCCCTCTGAGCATATCGCATATAAAGAAAAGCATCCTTTAATTGCTCTAAAGTCTGTAAAATACTGTCCCTATCCAGGGTATCAATATTTTCAGTCAGGGAATCCGACCAGACCACCCCAGCACTGCACATCCAGGCTGAGGCGATGGCTGGTCGCAGTATAACACCAGTATGTGTGTATATACTTTTTAGGGTAGTTTCCAGCCTCCTATCAGCTGGATCCTTGAGGGCGGCCGTATCAGGAGACGGTAACGCCACTTGTTTTGATAAGCGTGTGAGCGCCTTATCCACCTTAGGGGGTGTTTCCCAGCGCGCCCTAACCTCTGGCGGGAAAGGGTATAATGCCAATAACTTTTTTGAAATTAGCACTTTTCTATCTGGGTTAACCCACGCTTCATCACATACATCATTCAATTCCTCTGATTCAGGAAAAACTACATGTAGTTTTTTCACCCCCCACATAATACCCCTTTTTGTGGTACTTGTAGTATCAGAGATATGCAAAGCCTCCTTCATTGCCGTGATCATATAACGTGTGGCCCTACTGGAAAATACGTTTGTTTCTTCACCGTCGACACTAGATTCAGTGTCCGTGTCTGGGTCTGTGTCGACCGACTGAGGTAAAGGGCGTTTTACAGCCCCTGACGGTGTCTGAGACGCCTGGGCAGGTACTAACTGGTTTTCCGGCCGTCTCATGTCGTCAACTGATTTTTGTAATGTGCTGACATTATCACGTAATTCCATAAACAAAGCCATCCATTCCGGTGTCGACTCCCTGGGGGGTGACATCACCATTACCGGCAATTGCTCTGCCTCCACACCAACATCGTCCTCATACATGTCGACACACACGTACCGACACACATCAGACACACAGGGAATGCTCTATTGAAGACAGGACCCCACTAGCCCTTTGGGGAGACAGAGGGAGAGTTTGCCAGCACACACCCAAGCGCTATAATATATATGGGAACAACCCTATATAAGTGTTGTATCCTTATAGCAGCTTAAATATAGTAATATCGCCAAAAAAAGTGCCCCCCCTCTCTGTTTTACCCTGTTTCTGTAGTGCAGTGCAGGGGAGAGTCCTGGGAGCCTTCCTCACAGCGGAGCTGAGCAGGAAAATGGCGCTGTGTGCTGAGGAGAATAAGCCCCGCCCCCTATTTCGGCGGGCTCTTCTCCGGAGTTTGTGAGATCTGGCAGGGGTTAAATACATCCATATAGCCTCAAGGGCTATATGTGATGTATTTTTTAGCCATAAAAAGGTATTATACATTGCTGCCCAGGGCGCCCCCCCAGCGCCCTGCACCCTCCGTGACCGCTGTGTGAAGTGTGCTGACAACAATGGCGCACAGCTGCAGTGCTGTGCGCTACCTCAGGAAGACTGAAAAGTCTTCTGCCGCCTGCTTCTGGACCTCTTCCATCTTCGGCATCTGCAAGGGGGGTCGGCGGCGTGGCTCCGGGACCGGACTCCATGGCTGGGCCTGTGTTCGATCCCTCTGGAGCTAATGGTGTCCAGTAGCCTAAGAAGCCAATCCATCCTGCACGCAGGTGAGTTGACTTCTCTCCCCTAAGTCCCTCGATGCAGTGAGCCTGTTGCCAGCAGGACTCGCTGAAAATAAAAAACCTAAAAACTTTTTCTAAGCAGCTCTTTAGGAGAGCCACCTAGATTGCACCCTGCTCGGACGGGCACAAAAACCTAACTGAGGCTTGGAGGAGGGTCATAGGGGGAGGAGCCAGTGCACACCACCTGATCCTAAAGCTTTATTTTTGTGCCCTGTCTCCTGCGGAGCCGCTAATCCCCATGGTCCTGACGGAGTCCCCAGCATCCACTAGGACGTTAGAGAAATAGTATTTTAATTACCTACTGGTAAATTCTTTTCTCGTAGTCCGTAGAGGATGCTGGGGTCCACATTAGTACCATGGGGGTATAGACGGGTCCCTTAGCAGCCACTGGCACTAAGAGTTTAATAGTGTGGACTGGCTCCTCCCTCTATGCCCCTCCTACCAGACTCCGTATAGAAACAGTGCCCAAGGAGACGGACAACTTTGAGAGAAGGAATTTACACAGATAGTGGCGAGATTCACACCAGCTCACACAACAGGCAAATCCGGCTAACACGCCGGAAAACTCAGCAACAGCTGAAACCGTACTGAAACAGTAAATAACGCAGAACTTACCTAGGAACCAGGCAGTACTGAACTATAAAACCAATGCAGGAAAACACAGTCAGAATACAGAACCCTCCCCTTGGTCTGTATTTATGACAACTGATGCATTAGATCAATATGCATTATTTTATTTGAATGTATTATCTATTAAAGGACTTGAATACAGACAGAGCACAGATACTCCCCCCCTTCTAAATTCACTATACGTCAATGACGGAAAGGGCCAGTGACATCAATGTACAGAGACCAGATGACAAGGGGCGTGACCTTGTACATGGATTCAAAAGACTGAGGAAACTGAATCCACATCTTCACATCTCCCAGAGGAAGACCCCAATGGGGTTGAAACGCATTGGAGCTACAGCAATACATCTAATTTAACCCTATCAACACCTTAACAAAGAGCGCCGAGTGACAGAAAGCAAGGAACGGCCGGTCACGTGACCTGCTAACACGGAAGCAAGCAGGACGTCGCCATGCAACCAGGAGGACGTAGGAAGAGTGGAAGAGAGTCAGTGCAGAGACATGGTGGTCAGCGGGAAGCGGCATCAGGTGAGTCTCCGTGTGCGGCAGGTACTTCACGGACAGCGGCTAGGAGGACGCTGGCCGGGATCTCCGCGCCACAAGACATTGTTTGTCCCTCGGACCGACCGGACTTCAGGGGAGCGCCTGAACCTGGGCGCAACACTGAGGGCCGGTGTAGAGGTTGACAGACCAGTCCGGAACTTTAAAACTATTTTATTCCTTGCCAACCATATCGCGTTTATTCTAGCACTGCACAGATCCCAAAATCTCTGTACCCACCCAGGCACCCATCACTCCTTCAAACGCTCAGAGCACATTACAAGCGGGACGCCGCATATGAACTAAACCTATTGGAACTTCAAAAGACTTCAGCATTTAATCCTTGATAAGAGACTACAATTTTTAAAGCAGAAATACCCTCCCTTTTTTTCTTTATTTTATAAGTATTGAACTCCAATACATTAAAAAATAAAAAGAATATCAGTTTATAGGATCCATCTCTCCTTATTGTAAACATGTGTTGAAACCTACTGTGCTAGACATTTCCACCGATTCTACACATTGTGTAACACATAGGGGTTGCATTTATTCTATAAATAAGAACGTACTTTAGATTTATAACCATTATTCATCATACAGGTATTAGGTAAGAGTGAACACAGAGTCAGGAGTTTAGAATATATCAATTATTGGTCTACTACTCTCAACATCATACCATCCATCCTTTAATTAAAGAGTCTAGGATTGAGCGCGGTACGAAATTTGTGTTTACAAGGCACACCAAGCTAACCAGCTTGACACTCAGCAACAGCTGAACAACAGTACTTAACCAAGTTACAACACAGTACAGGTTGAGTATCCCATATCCAAATATTCCGAAATACGGAATATTCCGAAATACGGACTTTTTTGAGTGAGAGTGAGATAGTAAAACCTTTGTTTTTTGATGGCTCAATGTACACAAACTTTATTTAATACACAAAGTTATTAATAATATTGTATTAAATGACCTTCAGGCTGTGTGTATAAGGTGTATATGAAACATAAATGAATTGTGTGAATGCAGACACACTTTGTTTAATGCACAAAGTTATAAAAAATATTGGCTAAAATGACCTTCAGGCTGTGTGTATAAGGTGTATATGAAACATAAATGCATTCTGTGCTTAGACTTAGGTCCCATCACCATGATATCTCATTATGGGATGCAATTATTCCAAAATACGGAAAAATCCGATATCCAAAATACCTCTGGTCCCAAGCATTTTGGATAAGGGATACTCAACCTGTACTAAACCAATAACAAAGCAGTACTGAACCAAGTAACCACTGCAGGATAACGAAGCGCTACGGACTACGAGAAAAGGATTTACCGGTAGATAATTATAATCCTATTTTCTCTTAAATCCTAGAGGATGCTGGGGTCCATATTAGTACCATGGGGATGTATCAAAGTTCCCAGAACGGGAGGGAGAGCGCGGAGGCTCCTGCAGAACAGATTGACCAAACTTTAGGTCCTCAGAGGCCAAAGTATCGAACTTCTAGAACTTAGCAAACGTGTTCGACCCTGACCAAGTAGCCGCTCAGCAAAGTTGTAAAGCCGAGAGAGCCCGGGCAGCTGCCCAGGAGGGACACACATTACGAGTAGAGTTGGCCTTAACCGATTTTAAACACGCCAATCCTGCCGGAGAATACGCATGCTGGATAGTGAACCTGATCCAGCGAGAAATCGTCTGCTTAGAAGCAGCACACCCAAGTTTCTTGGGATCATACAGGACAAACAGAGAGTCCAACTTTCTGTGACGAGCAGTCCTCGTCACATAGATCTTCAGAGCCCTTACAACATCCAAGGACTTTGATGGAACTGAGGAGTCAGTAGCAACTGGCACCACAATAGGTTGGTTGATATGAAAAGCAGACACAACCTTCGGAAGAAATTGGTGACGTGTCCTGAGCTCAGCTCTATCATGGAAAATAAAGTAGGAGCTTTTGTAGGACAAAGCCCCCAATTTCCGACACACGCCTAGAAGATGCTAATGCCAACAGTGTGACCGCCTTCCAAGTAAGAAACTTGACCTCCACCTACTGTAAAGGCTCAAACCAATCCGATTGCAGGTACTGCAACACCACGTTAAGATCCCAGGGAGCCGTAGGAGGCACAAAAGGAGTCTGGATGTGCAGAACCCCTTTCAAGAAAGTCTGAACCTCAGGGAGGGAAGCCAGTTGTTTCTGGAAGAAAATGGATAAGGCCGAAATCTGGACCTTTAAGGATCCCAAACTGAGGCCCATAACCACACCTGCCTGTAGGAAAAGGAGAAACCGTCCAAGTTTAAACTCCACTGTAGGAAACTTCTTGGATACACACCAAGACACATACTTTTTCAAAATCCGATGGTAATGTTTAGACGTTACTCCTTTCAGAGCCTGTATTAGGGTAGGAATAACCTTGTTCGGAATGCCTTTCCAAGCTATGTCGAAGTCAAAAATATTACATACAGAAAACATACAAACTCCAAACAGATGAGTCGCTGTGCGTGCGAATACGTGCAGCGTGCACAGCGATATATGGTAGCATACGCATTCACACAGACAAGCCACAAAGATACATTCAACACATTTCATACCCACACATAAATTAAACATGTCAAGCACCAGACATTATAATGTTTTAAATTATATAATGGAGTATAACATCATATATACGTATTAATGGAAGATAAACATATCATGCTTGGTGTCAAAATAATCAGAGGAATGAGTGTGTTGGTTTGATACCTGTGGTTAGATTGTAGCACATTGCAACGATTAGTTATGATTAAATGTAGGAATATGAAGCAACAATTCTAATGACAACAAAGAACATTCCAAGGAAAGCATGTGTAGGCAGGAAACCAGTGGCCAACCCCCATGATGTCATCTTCAAGACTGGACGTTGTTTGCATATGAACTGACCAATAACACATCATGAATGAGAAAGTTCCCTCCCCTGGACCAATAACAGAAGACTCAGCCCTTAGACCTGTACTCCCCCAATATAGACAGTGTATATGTGATTCGAGTCACACAAAAAGTTCTGTTTGCTGGTTGCTGTTCCAGTTGCTGTTTTTTTGTTGAGAGAGAGAGCGAGAGATGGAGCAGAGTGTGCATTGAGGGAAATGGTATTGTATGCTGGCTGTGGCTGAAACTGTAATGTATTCTTTTGTAACCATCTGCTTTTTGTGTAATTGTAACATTATAACTGAATAATATATACTGTACATGTGATATATTGTATACATATCCTTTTAATATCAAATATTGAGAGGACTGGCTGCATTATCCACATGATATGGAACCAGATGTAGAGGGAGAGAATCTGGTGTGACATACACTGCATAATTGGGGTTTTACAATGCTAACAGTAAACACTTATATACACATACAAGCAGACAAGTAATATAATAGCAAGCCTGCCCTTACTGTATGTGAGAGGGAGACAGAGAGAAGAGAACAGCACGTGCAAGCTAAACGGCCCCAGTGAGGCTGCAAGCTGCTATATCATGGTTTAACACCAGAGTATTAGTCCTTTTCAGGACACAGATTGTGTACAATAGCGGCTAATTCCCTTTGATACACCCCCCCTTCACCAGTTTTCCTGCGTATCCCGAGTGTCTGGAGGAGCTGTGTGTGCCTGCTTCTGCAGCTATAAGCAGAGGAAGGCGCCAAAACGCCACTGGTCCCACTCTGAGGAAGCTCCACCCCCTGTAATGGAGCCGGAGCTTCAGTGATATTTATACTGGCAAATGTCTCCCTATAGTGTAAAACATCACAGCAAGTGATAGTTTTCACTACCGCTGCCAGTGTACAGCAGGTTCCACCCAGGAGGGTCCTGTATGCCGCCCCTGCGTCTTTGTCGCACCAAGAACCGGGGGACCCCCCTAGCGGAGCCCCCGGTTTGTACTCACCACTGTCGTCACCTTCAGGCAATGTTAGGGGTGTGCGGCGTGTTGCGATTGGGACCGCTAAGGCGCAGTGCCCCGCTGTACAATAACCTCTCAGGACGGTAGTCCTGCAGCGGGGAAGCGGCTAACACCTTACAGAGGCCTGTGACCTTCTCCCCCTAACTCCCATGGTGAAGGTATGCTGTTGCCCAAACAGCATAACGAAAATAATAAAGTTTTAAAAGAAACTGTAGAAAACTTTCTGGAGATCCAGAGTGTGCATCCTCTCCTGAGGGCACTTTTTTCTAAACTGCCTGTGGGAGGGGGCATAGAGGGGAGGAGCCAGCACACCCAGTTGAAGAAATTTAAAGTGCACCGGCTCCTTTGGACCTCGTCTATACCCCATCATACTAATTCCCCAATATCCCTTATGGAGGCTAGAGAAATAAAATATAAATCAAAGTAACAGTAATAAGATTTTACTCACCGGTAAATCTATTTCTCGTAGTCCGTAGTGGAAGCTGGGAACTCCGTAAGGACCATGGGGAATAGCGGCTCCGCAGGAGACTGGGCACAACTAAAGAAAGCTTTAGGACTAAGTGGTGTGCACTGGCTCCTCCCTCTATGACCCTCCTCCAGACCTCAGTTAGGATACTGTGCCCGGAAGAGCTGACACAATAAGGAAAGGATTTGGAATCCCGGGTAAGACTCATACCAGCCACACCAATCACACCGTATAACTCGTGATACTATACCCAGTTAACAGTATGAAATATAACGGAGCCTCTCAACAGATGGCTCAACAATAACCCTTTAGTTAACCAATAACTATATACAAGTATTGCAGACAATCCGCACTTGGGACGGGCGCCCAGCATCCACTACGGACTACGAGAAATAGACTTACTGGTGAGTAAAATCTTATTTTCTCTAACGTCCCAAGTGGATGCTGGGAACTCCGTAAGGACCATGGGGATTATACCAAAGCTCCCAAACGGGCGGGAGAGTGCGGATGACTCTGCAGCACCGAATGAGCGAACTCTAGGTCCTCCTCAGCCAGGGTATCAAACTTGTAGAATTTAGCAAATGTGTTTGACCCCGACCAAGTAGCTGCTCGGCAAAGTTGTAAAGCCGAGACCCCTCGGGCAGCCGCCCATAAAGGGCCAACCTTCCTCGTGGAATGGGCTTTTACAGATTTAGGATGCGGCAGTCCAACCGCAGAATGTGCAAGTTGAATCGTGCTACAGATCCAGCGAGCAATAGTCTGCTTTGAAGCAGGCGCACCCAACTTGTTGGGTGCATGCAGGATAAATAGCGAGTCAGTCTTTCTGACTCCAGCTGTCCTGGAAACATAGATTTTTAGGGCCCGGACTACGTCCAGAAACTTGGAATCCTCCAAGTCACGAGTAGCCACAGGCACCACAATAGGCTGGTTCAAATGAAAAGCTGAAACCACCTTTGGGAGAAATTGGGGACGAGTCCTCAATTCCGCCCTATCCATATGGAAAATCAGATAAGGGCTTTTACATGATAAAGCCGCCAATTCTGACACACGCCTGGCCGAAACCAAGGCCAACAGCATGACCACTTTCCACGTGAGATATTTTAAATCCACGGTTTTAAGTGGTTCATACCAATGTGACTTTAGGAAATTCAACACCACGTTGAGATCCCAAGGTGCCACTGGGGGCACAAAAGGGGGCTGAATATGCAGCACTCCCTTAACAAATGTCTGAACTTCAGGTAGTGAAGCCAGTTCTTTCTGGAAGAAAATCGATAGAGCCGAAATCTGGACCTTAATGGAACCCAATTTTAGGCCCATAGTCACCCCTGACTGTAGGAAGTGCAGAAAACGGCCCAGCTGAAATTCCTCCGTTGGGGCCCTTCTGGCCTCACACCACGCAACATATTTTCGCCATATGCGGTGATAATGGTTTGCGGTCACTTCTTTCCTAGCTTTAATCAGCGTAGGGATGACGTCCTCCGGAATGCTCTTTTCCTTCAGGATCCGGCGTTCAACCGCCATGCCGTCAAACGCAGCCGCGGTAAGTCTTGGAACAGACAGGGCCCCTGCTGCAGCAGGTCCTGTCTGAGCGGCAGAGGCCATGGGTCCTCTGAGATCATTTCTTGAAATTCTGGGTACCAAGCTCTTCTTGGCCAATCCGGAACAATGAGTATAGTTCTTACTCCTCTTCGTCTTATTATCCTCAGTACCTTGGGTATGAGAGGAAGAGGAGGGAACACATAAACCGACTGGTACACCCACGGTGTCACTAGAGCGTCCACAGCTATTGCCTGAGGGTCTCTCGACCTGGCGCAATATCTTTCTAGCTTTTTGTTGAGGCGGGACGCCATCATGTCCACCTGTGGCCGTTCTCAGCGATTTACAATCAGCCGAAAGACTTCTGGATGAAGTCCCCACTCTCCCGGGTGGAGGTCGTGCCTGCTGAGGAAGTCTGCTTCCCAGTTGTCCACTCCCGGAATGAACACTGCTGACAGTGCTAACACGTGATTTTCCGCCCATCGGAGAATCCTTGTGGCTTCTGCCATCGCCGTCCTGCTTCTCGTGCCGCCCTGTCGGTTTACATGGGCGACCGCCGTGATGTTGTCTGACTGGATCAGTACCGGCTGGTTTTGAAGCAGGGCTCTTGCCTGACTTAGGGCATTGTAGATGGCCCTTAGTTCCAGAATATTTATGTGTAGGGAAATCTCCTGGCTTGACCATAGCCCTTGGAAGTTTCTTCCCTGTGTGACTGCCCCCCAGCCTCGAAGGCTGGCATCCGTGGTCACCAGGACCCAGTCCTGTATGCCGAATCTGCGGCCCTCCAGAAGATGAGCACTCTGCAGCCACCACAGCAGAGACACCCTGGTCCTTGGAGACAGGGTTATCAGCCGATGCATCTGAAGATGGGATCCGGACCACTTGTCCAACAGATCCCACTGAAAGATTCTTGCATCGAACCTGCTGAATGGAATGGCTTCGTAGGAAGCTACCATTTTTCCCAGGACTCACGTGCAGTGATGCACCGACACCTGTTTTGGTTTCAGGAGATCTCTGACTAGAGACTACAACTCCTTGGCTTTCTCCTCCGGGAGAAACACCCTTTTCTGGTCTGTGTCCAGAACCATCCCCAGAAACAGTAGACGTGTCGTAGGAACCAGCTGTGACTTTGGAATATTCAGAATCCAACCGTGCTGTTGTAGCACCTCCCGAGATAGTGCTACCCCGACCAACAACTGCTCCCTGGACCTTGCCTTTATAAGGAGATCGTCCAAGTATGGGATAATTAAAACTCCCTTTTTTCGAAGGAGTATTATCATTTCGGCCATTACCTTGGTAAATACCCTCGGTGCCGTGGACAGACCAAACGGCAACGTCTGGAATTGGTAATGACAGTCCTGTACCACAAATCTGAGGTACTCCTGGTGAGGAAGGTAAATGGGGACATGTAGGTAAGCATCCTTGATGTCCAGTGATACCATGTAATCCCCTTCCTCCAGGCTTGAAATAACCGCCCTGAGCGATTCCATCTTGAACTTAAACCTTTTTATATAGGTGTTCAAGGATTTCAAATTTAAAATGGGTCTCACCGAACCATCCGGTTTCGGTACCACAAACATTGTGGAATAGTAACCCCTTCCTTGTTGAAGGAGGGGTACCTTGACTATCACCTGCTGCGAATACAGCTTGTGAATTGCCTCCAGCACTGCCTCCCTGTCCGGGGGAGCTGTTGGCAAGGCAGATTTGAGGAAACGGCGAGGGGGAGACGTCTCGAATTCCAGCTTGTACCCCTGAGATACTACTTGTAGAATCCAGGGATCCACCCGTGAGCGAGCCCACTGGTCGCTGAAGTTCTTGAGACGGGCCCCCACCGTACCTGGCTCCGCCTGTGGGGCCCCAGCGTCATGCGGTGGACTTAGAGGAAGCGGGGGAGGGCTTTTGTTCCTGGGAACTGGCCGTATGCTGCAGCTTTTTTCCTCTACCTCTGCCTCTGGGCAGAAAGGACGCGCCTTTAACCCGCTTGCCTTTCTGGGGCCGAAAGGACTGTACCTGATAATACGGTGCTTTCTTTGGCTGTGAGGGAACATGGGGTAAAATGCTGACTTCCCAGCTGTCGCTGTGGAAACGAGGTCCGAGAGACCATCCCCAAACAACTCCTTTTAAGGCAAAACTTCCATGTGCCTTTTAGAATCTGCATCCCCTGTCCACTGCCGAGTCCATAAACCCCTCCTGGCAGAAATGGACATTGCACTTATTTTAGATGCCAGCCGGCAAATATCCCTCTGTGCATCTCTCATGTATAAGACTGCGTCTTTAATATGCTCTATGGTTAGCAATATAGTGTCCCTGTCTAAGGTATCAATATTTTCTGACAGGGAATCTGACCACGCAGCTGCAGCACTGCACATCCATGCTGAAGCAATAGCTGGTCTCAGTATAATACCTGAGTGTGTATAAACAGACTTCAGGATAGCCTCCTGCTTCCTATCAGCAGGCTCCTTTAGGGCGGCCGTGTCCGGAGACGGTAGTGCCACCTTCTTTGACAGGCGTGTGAGCGCTTTATCTACCCTAGGGGATGTCTCCCAACGTGACCTATCCTCTGGCGGGAAAGGGTACGCCATTAGTAACTTTTTAGAAATTACTAGTTTCTTATCGGGGGAAGCCCACGCTTCTTCACACACTTCATTTAATTCATCAGAAGGGGGAAAAACCACCGGTAGTTTTTTCTCCCCAAACATAATACCCTTTTTTGTGGTACCTGGGGTAATATCAGAAATGTGCAACACATTTTTCATTGCCATAATCATGTAACGTGTGGCTCTATTGGAATGTACACTAGTCTCATCATCGTCGACACTGGAGTCAGTATCTGTGTCGACATCTGTGTCTGCCATCTGAGGTAGCGGGCGTTTTAGAGCCCCTGATGGCTTTTGAGACGTATGGGCAGGTACGGGCTGAGAAGCCGGCTGTCCCACATCTGATATGTCGTCAAACCTTTTATGTAAGGAGTTGACACTGTCGCGTAATTCCTTCCACATATCCATCCACTCAGGTGTCGACCCCGCAGGGGGTGACATCACATTTATCGGCACCTGCTCCGCCTCCACATAAGCCTCCTCATCAAACATGTCGACACAGCCGTACCGACACACCGCACACACACAGGGAATGCTCTGACTGAGGACAAGACCCCACAAAGCCCTTGGGGGAGACAGAGAGAGAGTATGCCAGCACACACCAGAGCGCTATATAAAACAGGGATACACACTAAACAGTGATTTTACCCCTTATAGCTGCTTATATATCACAGATTGCGCCTAAATTTAGTGCCCCCCCTCTCTTTTTTACCCTATGTAGTCTGGAACTGCAGGGGAGAGCCTGGGGAGCGATCCTTCCAGCGGAGCTGTGAGGGAAAATGGCGCCAGTGTGCCGAGGGAGATAGCCCCGCCCCTTTTCCGGCGGGCTTCTCCCGCTTTTTTTATACAGTTATGGCAGGGGATTTTACACATATATAGTCTTAAAGGCTATATTATGTGTTAATTTGCCAAGTAAGGTACTTATATTGTAGCCCAGGGCGGCCCCCCCCCCCCCCCCCCGGCGCCCTGCACCCATCAGTGAACGGAGTATGTGGTGTGCCTGGGGAGCAATGGCGCACAGCTGCAGTGCTGTGCGCTACCTTAATGAAGACCGAAGTCTTCTGCCGCCGATTTCCAGGAACGTCTTCTTGCTTCTGGCTCTGCTAGGGGGACGGCGGCGCGGCTCCGGACGACCGAGGCTGGGCCTGTGTTCGATCCCTCTGGAGCTAATGGTGTCCAGTAGCCTAGAAGCCCAAGCTAGCTGCAAGCAGGTAGGTAGGTTCGCTTCTCTCCCCTAGGTCCCTCGTAGCAGTGAGTCTGTTGCCAGCAGATCTCACTGAAAATAAAAAATAAGAATTTACTTACCGATAATTCTATTTCTCGGAGTTCGTAGTGGATGCTGGGGTTCCTGAAAGGACCATGGGGAATAGCGGCTCCGCAGGAGACAGGGCACAAAAGTAAAGCTTTCCGATCAGGTGGTGTGCACTGGCTCCTCCCCCTATGAACCTCCTCCAGACTCCAGTTAGATACTGTGCCCGGACGAGCGTACACAATAAGGGAGGAATTTTGAATCCCGGGTAAGACTCATACCAGCCACACCAATCACACTGTACAACCTGTGATCTGAACCCAGTTAACAGTATGATAACAGGGGAGCCTCTGAAAAGATGGCTCACAATAACAATAACCCGATTTAGTTAGCAATAACTATGTACAAGTATTGCAGATAATCCGCACTTGGGATGGGCGCCCAGCATCCACTACGGACTCCGAGAAATAGAATTATCGGTAAGTAAATTCTTATTTTCTCTATCGTCCTAGTGGATGCTGGGGTTCCTGAAAGGACCATGGGGATTATACCAAAGCTCCCAAACGGGCGGGAGAGTGCGGATGACTCTGCAGCACCAAATGAGAGAACTCCAGGTCCTCTTTTGCCAGGGTATCAAATTTGTAGAATTTTACAAACGTGTTCTCCCCCGACCACGTAGCTGCTCGGCAGAGTTGTAATGCAGAGACCCCTCGGGCAGCCGCCCAAGATGAGCCCACCGTCCTGGTGGAATGGGCTTTAACAGATTTAGGCTGTGGCAGGCCTGCCACAGAATGTGCAAGTTGAATTGTGCTACCAATCCAACGAGCAATCGACTGCTTAAAAGCAGGAGCACCCAGCTTGTTGGGTGCATACAGGATAAACAGCAAGTCAGATTTCCTGACTCCAGCCGACCTGGAAACTATATTTTCAGGGCCCTGACAACATCCAGCAACTTGGAGTCCTCCAAGTCCCTAGTAGCCGCAGGTACCACAATAAGCTGGTTCAGGTGAAACGCTGACACCACCTTAAGGAGAAACTGGGGACGAGTCCGCAGCTTTGCTCTGTCCGAATGGACAATCAGATATGGCTATGTGAGTCAAAGCCGTCAAATCTGACACTCGCCTGGCCGCGGCCAGGACCAACAGCATGGCCACTTTCCATGTGAGATATATCAAATCCACAGATTTGAGTTGTTTTAAACCAATGTGATTTTAGGAATCCCAAAACTACGTTGAGATCTCCCAGTGCCACTGGAGACATCAAAAGGGGGTTGTATATGCAGTACTCCCTTAACAAACTTCTGGACTTCAGGAACTGAAGCCAATTTCTTTTCTGGAAGAAAATCGACAAGTCGAAATTTGAACCTTAATGGACCCCAATTTGAGACCCATAGACACTCCTGTTTGCAGGAAATGTAGGAATTAACCTAGTTGAAATTCTTCCGTGGAGCCTTCCTGGCCTCACACCATGGAACATATTTTCACCTAAGCGGTGATAATGTTGTGCGGTCACCTCCTTCCTGGCTCTGACCAGGGTAGGGATGACCTCTTCCGGAATGCCTTTTTCCCTTAGGATCCGGCGTTCACCCGCCCTGGCGTCAACGCAGCTGCGGTAAATCTTGGAACAGACATGATTCTTGCTGAATCAAGACCCTTCTTAGTATCTCTTGAAGTTCCGGGTACCAAGTCCTTCTTGGCCAAACCGGAGCCACGAGTATAGTTATTACTCCTCTCCTTCCTATCATTCTCAATACACTGGGTATGAAAGGCAGAGGATGGAACACATACACCGACTGGTACACCCACGGTGTTACCAGAGCGTCCCAGCTATTGCCTGAGTGTCTCTTGACCTGGCGCTTCATGTGGGACGCCATCATGACCACCTTTGGTCTTTCCCAACGGTTTACAATCATGTGGAAACTTCCAGATTAAGTTCCCACTTTTCCGGGTGGAATTCATACATGCTGAGGAAATCTTCCCAGTTGTCCACTCCCGGAATGAACACTGCTGACAGTGTTATCACATGATTTTTCGCCCAGCGAAAAATCCTTGCTATCATTGCCCTCCTGCTTCTTGTGTCGCCCCGTCTGTTAACGTGGGCGACTGGTATGATGATGTCCTACTGGATCAGCACCGGTTGACTTTGAAGCAGAGGACTTCCTAGGCTCAGAGCATTGTAAATTGCCCTTAGCTCCAGTATATTCATGTGGAGAGAAGTCTCCAGACTTTACCACACTTCCTTGGAAATTTCTTCCCTGTGTGACTGCTCCCCAGCCTCTCAGGCTGGCATCCGTGGTCACCAGAACACAGTCCTGAATGCTGAACGTGCTGCCCTCTAGAAGATGAGCACTCTGCAGCCCCCACAGAAGAGACACCCTTGTCCTTGGAGACAGGATTATCCGCTGATGCATCTGAAGATGCGATCCGGACCATTCGTCCCGCAAATCCCCCTGAAAAATTTTTTTTGAGTGAGATCTGCCGAATGGAATTGCTTCGTAAGAAGCCACCATTTTTCCCAGGACTCCTGTGCATTGATGCACTGATACCTGGTCTGGTTTTAGGAGGTTTCTGACTAGTTCGGATAACTCCCTGGCTTTCTCCTCCAGGAGAAAACCTTTTTCTGGACTATGCCCAGAATTATTCCTAGGAACAGCAGACGTATCGTCGGAAAACGGCTGCGATATTTGGAATATTTAAAATCCACTCGTGCTGTCGTAGAACTACTTTAGATAGTGCTCTTCCGACGTCCAACTGTTCTCTTGAACTTGCCCTTTTCAGGATATCGTCCAAGTAAGGGATAATTAAGATGCCTTTTTTCTTTGAAGAATCATCTTTTCGGCCATTACCCTGGTAAAGGCCCGGGGTGCCGTGGATACTTCAACGGCAGCGCCTGAAACTGATATTGACAGTTCTGTAACACGAACCAGAGGTATCCTTGTTGAGAAGGACAAATTTGGACATGGAGGTAATCCTTGATGTCCAGGGACACCATATAGTCCCCTTTTTGGTTCGCTATCACTGCTCTGAGTGACTCCATCTTGATTTGAACCTTTTTATGTAAGTGTTCAAAGATTTCAGATTTAGACTACGTCTCACCAAGCCGTCTGGCTTCAGTACCACAATATAGTGTGGAAGACTAATACCCTTTTCCTTGTTGTAGGAGGGGTACTTTGATTATCACCTGCTGGAAATACAGCTTGTGAATCTTTTCCAATACTGCCTCCCTGTTGGAGGAAGCCGTTGGTAAAGCAGACTTCAGGAACCTGCGAGGAAAAGATGTCTCGACTCTCCAATCTGTACCCCTGGGATAATACTTGTACGATCTAGGGGTCAACTTGCGAGTGATCCCACTGCGCGCTGAGACTCTTGAGACTACCCCCCCCACCTCACCTGAGTCCGCTTGCACGGCCCCAGCGTCATGCTGAGGACTTGGCAAACGTGGTGGAGGGCTTCCTTTCCTGGGAAGGGGCTGCCCGCTGCAGTCTACTTCCCTTACCTCTATGTCTGGGCAGATATGACTGGCCTTTTGCCCGTTTGCCTCATGGAAACGGAAGGATTGAGGCTGAAAAGACGGTGTCTTTTTCTGCTGAGATGTAACTTGGGGTAAAAAGGTTGGATTTCCCAGCTGTTGCCGTGGTCCCCAGGTCCGATGGACCGACCCCAACTAACTCCTTCCCTTTATACGGCAATACTTCCATGTGCCGTATGGGATCTGTATCACCTGACCACTGTCGTGTCCATGACATCTTCTGGGAGATATGGACAACGCACTTATCTTGATGCCAGAGTGCAAATATCCCTCTGTGCATCTCGCGTACATATATATAGAATGCATCCTATTAAATGCTCTATATCAATAATATATTTTCAGTCAGGGAATCCGACCAAGCCAACCCAGCACTGCATCTCCAGGCTGATGGCGATCGCTGGTCGCAGTATAACCACCGTATGTGTGTATATACTTTTTAGGATATTTTTCCAGCTTCCTATCAGCTGGCTCCTTGAGGGCGGCCGTATCTGGAGACGGTAACGCCACTTGATAAGCGTGTGAGCGTCTTATCCACCCTAAGGGGTGTTTCCCAACGCGCCCTAACTTCTGGCGGGAAAGGGTATAACGCCAATATTTGCTATCGGGGTAACCCCACGCTTCATCACACACTTCATTTTATTTTATCTGATTCAGGAAAAACTACAGGTAGTTTTTTCACTCCCACATAATACCCTTTTTTGTGGTACTTGTAGTATCAGAAATATGTAACACCTCCTTCATTGCCCTTAACGTGTGGCCCTAATGAGAAATACGTTTGTTTATTCACCGTCGACACTGGATTCAGTGTCCGTGTCTGTGTCGACCGACTGAGGTAAATGGGCGTTTTTAAAGCCCCTGACGGTGTTTCTGAGACGCCTGGACCGGTACTAATTGTTTGTCGGCCGTCTCATGTCGTCAACCGACCTTGCAGCGTGTTGACCTTCTCACGTAATTCTCTCAATAAGCCACCCATTTCGGTGTCGACTCCCTAGAGAGTGACATCCCCATTACAGGCAATTGCTCCGCCTCCTCACCAACATCGTCCTCATACATGTCGACACACACGTACCGACACACAGCACACACACCGGGAATGCTCTGACAGAGGACAGGACCCACTAGCCCTTTGGAGAGACAGAGGGAGAGTTTGCCAGCACACACCAAAAACGCTATAATATATATAGGGACAACCTTATATAAGTGTTTCTCCCTTATAGCATCTTTATATATATACTAATATCGCCAATTTATGCCCCCCTTCTCTGTTTTAACCCTGTTTCTGTAGTGCAGTGCAGGGGAGAGCCTGGGAGCCTTCTCTCCAGCCTTTCTGTGAGAGAAAATGGCGCTGTGTGCTGAGGAGATAGGCCCCGCCCCTTTTCCGGCGGGCTCGTCTCCCGCTCTTCAACGGATTATGGCAGGGGTTAAATATCTCCATATAGCCTCTGGGGGCTATATGTGAGGTATTTTTAGCCAATATATAGGTTTTCATTTGCCTCCCAGGGCGCCCCCCCCCCAGCGCCCTGCACCCTCAGTGACTGCGTGTGAAGTGTGCTGAGAGGAAAATGGCGCACAGCTGCAGTGCTGTGCGCTACCTTTAGAAGACTGCAAGAGTCTTCTGCCGCCGATTCTGGACCTCTTCTTACTTCAGCATCTGCAAGGGGGCCGGCGGCGCGGCTCCGGTGACCATCCAGGCTGTACCTGTGATCGTCCCTCTGGAGCTGATGTCCAGTAGCCAAGAAGCCAATCCATCCTGCACGCAGGTGAGTTCACTTCTTCTCCCCTCAGTCCCTCGTTGCAGTGATCCTGTTGCCAGCAGGACTCACTGTAAAATAAAAAACCTAAGCTAAACTTTTTCTAAGCAGCTCTTTAGGAGAGCCACCTAGTTGCACCCTTCTCGGCCGGGCACAAAAATCTAACAGGAGTCTGGAGGAGGTTCATAGGGGGAGGAGCCAGTGCACACCACCTGATCGGAAAGCTTTACTTTTGTGCCCTGTCTCCTGCGGAGCCGCTATTCCCCATGGTCCTTTCAGGAACCCCAGCATCCACTAGGACGATAGAGAAAACCTAAATATTACGTTCTTTCTAAGAGCTCAGGAGAGCCCCTAGTGTGCATCCAGCTCGGCCGGGCACAAAATTCTAACTGAGGTCTGGAGGAGGGTCATAGAGGGAGGAGCCAGTGCACACCAGGTAGTCCTAAAGCTTTCTTTAGTTGTGCCCAGTCTCCTGCGGAGCCGCTATTCCCCATGGTCCTTACGGAGTTCCCAGCATCCACTTAGGACGTTAGAGAAAGTGGGTAAGGTCAGAAGTCCCAATTCAATCACGATAACAAGCGTCAAATCATGTTATTTGTTCAAGAGATTGTTCATGCACGCCTATGATATTGTGCCTGTGATATAAGTGAACAGGCAAATTGTCTGAACCGCATATGAGCAAGACCACAGTAACATCATTGTCAAAATAGTACCTAGATCAATGATGGCTAACCTTGACACTCCAGCTGTTGTTGAACTACACATTCCAGCATGCCCTTCTACAGTTTTGCTATTTGGCCATGCTAAAACTGATGCAGGGCATGCTGGGATGTGTAGTTCAACAACAGCTGGAGTGTCAAGGTCAGCCATCACTGATCTAGATCCTTCCATATTGTCCACAACATAAGCAATGTGAACTGTTGTCAAGGGCAGTGATTGTGCATAGTTACTACTTATATTTAACCTACAGCAAGACCCACCCAGACATTTACATAGGCAGACCCACCTAGAAGTTGCCGGATTTTGTTTGTTCTTTCAAGAAAATAAATATTGCGCCCTTTGACACTGCAGAAGTCATCCCCTAGTAATCAATGAGATGACATTTATGTCATTTGAGATACAACCCTAATGGTGCCCATACACTTGTGCGATGCCCCGCGACACGACATCGCAGGGCATCGCACCGGAAGTTCAGCTGCAATGAAATCACACCTGAACTGCCAAAGTGATTACCATGTGATCATGCAATAGATTGCATGGTAAATCACGTGATCAGCACGTCACTGCCAGGTGGGAGCGGCCCGGCGGGTGCCCATCGCACATCACAGTGCGATATATCATGTGGTTTTAAAACCACATGCGATCGCAATGCGATGCGAGAGATCTTGAGAGCGGCGTGCCCGAGCATCGGGTCTCAAGTTACCTAAAATGTGCATACAATCCTTAAATTTCTCTCACAGATGAGGTCGAAATCGAAGGTTAGCACCGATGATCTCACAAGTGTATGGGCACAAGAGTCGATTTCTTTTTCATATTTAGGATATATATATATATATATATATATATATATATACACACACACAAAAATGAGTAGCTTACAAAAAAAAAAAAAAAGTGTGAAAACAGTCTTGTTGGATAATCCTACAATCCATAAGTAAGTGGTGGTAGTTACAGTAACTATGCTATTTAACGGCATTGCTGTCAGGAGCTCTGCTCGAAGCAATTATACTGCAGAAACCTAAGAGCAGTTACTTTTCCCAATACTCCCAACCTCTTCTTTCATTTGGACCTGTTGTGTGGTAACCAGTAAAAATAATTTAGCAAAATGGTGGACGATTGGAATCAGATCTAGAATCCTTTTAAGTTAATAAGAGAAAAACTCAAAAACATTGTGTCTAGATACTAACCACTCAAAATTGGTAATGTACTGGTAGTTAGACTGGCTGCATATATCAATAATTTTGGTCAGTAATTCATCCCTGTATGCAGTTCCCTCTGCTTTGTCAACATGGATCATCAACTTCTTGACAATTTCCATCAAATTCTTCTTTGACACCTGTGCAGGTACAAATCAAACACAGTAAAATTACAGCACGTGTATACGGATGTGTAGGTGTAAGCATCTAAAGAATTGCAACCAATAACACAGTATAAATGGGGTGAACACAACAAAACTGTAGGAGAAAAACAGTGGTTAAGTAACAACCCACTCCGTCATACCCTGCATGTACTAAGGGATACACTCTACAATTATTTTTGTTTGTAGATATTAATGTCAAATGCTTTATCAACAATACCCCAACCCCCTCCCGGCAGACATGTTGAGGGGGATTGTGTTATGTATTATAAAATAAGAATTTAATCACCGGTAATTCTATTTCTCGTAGTCCGTAGTGGATGCTGGGGACTCCATAAGGACCATGGGGAATAGACGGCTCCGCAGGAGAATGGGCACATCTAAAGAAAGATTTAGGTCTATCTGGTGTGCACTGGCTCCTCCCTCTATGCCCCTCCTCCAGACCTCAGTTAAGGAAACTGTGCCCGGAAGAGCTGACATTACAAGGAAAGGATTTTGGAATCCAGGGTAAGACTCATACCAGCCACACCAATCACACTGTACAACTTGTGATAAACTTACCCAGTTAACAGTATGAACAACAACTGAGCATCACTCAACCGTTGCTACATAACCATAACCCTTTGTTAAGCAATAACTATATACACGTATTGCAGAAAGTCCGCACTTGGGACGGGCGTCCAGCATCCACTACGGACTACGAGAAATAGAATTACCGGTGAGTAAAATCTTATTTTCTCTAACGTCCTAGTGGATGCTGGGGACTCCGTAAGGACCATGGGGATTATACCAAAGCTCCCAAACGGGCAGGAGAGTGCGGATGACTCTGCAGCACCGAGTGAGAGAACTCCAGGTCCTCCTTAACCAGGTTATCAAATTTGTAGGATTTTACAAACGTGTTTGCCCCTGACTAAATAGCCGCTCGGCAAAGTTGTAAAGCCGAGACCCCTCGGGCAGCCGCCCAAGATGAGCCCACCTTCCTTGTGGAATGGGCATTTACATATTTTGACTGTGGCAGGCCTGCCACAGAATGTGCAAGCTGAATTGTATTACACATCCAACTAGCAAAAGTCTGCTTAGAAGCAAGAGCACCCAGTTTGTTGGGTGCATACAGGATAACAGCGAGTCAGTTTTCCTGACTCCAGCCGTCCTGGAACCTATATTTTCAGGGCCCTGACCACATCTAGCAACTTGGAGTCCTCCAAGTCCCTAGTAGGCGCAAGACACCACAATAAGCTGGTTCAGGTGAAACACTGACACCACCTTAGGGAGAGAACTGGGGACGAGTCCGCAGCTCTGCCCTGTCCGAATGGACAAACAGATATGGGCTTTTTTGAGAAAAAAACCACCAATTTGACACTCGCCTGGTCCAGGCCAGGTCCAAGAGCATGTTCACTTTTCATGTGAGATGCTTCAAATCCACAGATTTGACTGGTTTTAAACCAATGTGTTTTGAGGAATCCCAGAACTACGTTGAGATCCCACAGTGCCACTGGAGGCACAAAAGGGGGTTGTATATGCAATACTCCCTTGACAAACTTCTGGACTTCAGGAACTGAAGCCAATTCTTTCTGGAAGAAAAATCGACAGGGCCGAAATTTGAACCTTAATGGACCCCAATTTGAGGCCCATAGACACTCCTGTTTGCAGGAAATGCAGGAATCGACCGAGTTGAAATTTCTTCGTGGGGCCTTCCTGGCCTCACACCACGCAACATATTTTCGCCACATGTGGTGATAATGTTGTGCGGTCACCTCCTTTCTGGCTTTGACCAGGGTAGGAATGACCTCTTCCTGAATGCCTTTTCCCTTAGGATCCGGCGTTCCACCGCCATGCCGTCAAACGCAGCTGCGGTAAGTCTTGGAACAGACATGGTACTTGCTGAAACAAGTCCCTTCTTAGCGGCAGAGGCCATAAGTCCTCTGTGAGCATCTCTTGAAGTTCCGGGTACCAAGTCCTTCTTGGCCAATCCGGAGCCATGAGTATAGTTCTTACTCCTCTACGTCTTATAATTCTCAGTACCTTAGGTATGAAAAGCAGAGGATGGAACACATACACCGACTGGTACACCCACGGTGTTACCAGAACGTCCACAGCTATTGCCTGAGGGTCTCTTAACCTGGCGCAATACCTGTCCCGTTTTTTTGTTCAGACGGGACGCCATCATGTCCACCTTTGGTAATTCCCAACGGTTTACAATCATGTGGAAAACTTCCCCATGAAGTTCCCACTCTGCCGGGTGGAGGTCGTGCCTACTGAGGAAGTCTGCTTCCCAGTTTCCATTCCCGGAATGAAACACTGCTGACAGTGCTATCACATGATTTTCCGCCCAGCGAAAAGTCCTTGCAGTTTTTGCCACTGCCCTCCTGCTTCTTGTGCCGCCCTGTCTATTTACGTGGGCGACTGCCGTGATGTTTTATCCCACTGGATCAATACCGGCTGACCTTGAAGCAGAGGTCTTGCTAAGCTTAGAGCATTATAAATTTACCCTTAGCTATATTTATGTGGAGAAAAGTCTCCAGACTTGATCACACTCCCTGGAAATTTTTTCCTTGTGTGACTGCTCCCCAGCCTCTCGGGCTGGCCTCCGTGGTCACCAACATCCAAAACTGAATGCCGAATCTGCGGCCCTCTAGAAGATGAGCACTCTGTAACCACCACAGGAGAGACACCCTTGTCCTTGGATATAGGGTTATCCGCTGATGCATCTGAAGATGCGATCCAGACCATTTGTCCAGCAGATCCCACTGAAAAGTTCTTGCATGAAATCTGCCGACTGGAATTGCTTCGAAGGAAGTCACCATTTTTTTTACCATGGCCCTTGTGCAATGATGCACTGATTTTAGGAGGTTCCTGACTAGCTCGGATAACTCCCTGGCTTTCTCTTCCGGGAGAAACACCTTTTTCTGGACTGTGTCCAGAATCATCCCTAAGCACAGGAGACTTGTTGTCGGGATCAGCTGCGATTTTGGAATATTTAGAATCCACCCCTGCTGTTGTAACAGTATCCGAGATAGTGCTACTCCGACCTCCAACTGTTCCCTGGACTTTGCCCTTATCAGGAGATCGTCCAAGTAAGGGACAATTAAGACGCCTTTTCTTCGAAGAAGAACCATCATTTCGGCCATTACCTTGGTAAAGACCCGGGGTGCCGTGGACAATCCAAACGGCAGCGTCTGAAACGGATAGTGACAGTTCTGTACCACGAACCTGAGGTACCCTTAGTGATAAGGGCAAATTTGGGACATGGAGGTAAGCATCCCTGATGTCTCGGGACACCATATAGTCCCCTTCTTCCCGGTTCGTTATCACTGCTCTGAGTGACTCCATCTTGATTTGAACCTTTGTAAGTGTTCAAATTTTTTTAGATTTAGAATAGGTCTCACCTAGCCTTCTGGCTTCAGTACCACAATATAGTGTGGAATAAAACCCCTTTTCTTGTTGTAGGAGGGGTAATTTAATTATCACCTGCTGGGAATACAGCTCGTGAATGGTTTCCCATACTGCCTCCTTGTCGGAGGGAGACCTTGGTAAAGCAGACTTCAGGAGCCTGCGCAGGGGAAACGTCTCGACATTCCAATCTGTACCCCTGGGATACTACTTGTAGGATCCAGGGGTCCTGTACGGTCTCAGCGTCATGCTGAGAGCTTGTCAGAAGCGGTGGAACGCTTCTGTTCCTGGGAATGGGCTGCCTGCTGCAGTCTTCTTCCCTTTCCTCTATCCCTGGGCAGATATGACTCTTATAGGGACGAAAGGACTGAAGCTGAAAAGACGGTGTCTTTTTCTGCAGAGATGTGACTTAGGGTAAAAAACGGTGGATTTTCCAGCAGTTGCCGTGGCCACCAGGTCCGATGGACCGACCCCAAATAACTCCTCTTCCTTTATACGGCAATACACCTTTGTGCCGTTTGGAATCTGCATCACCTGACCACTGTCGTGTCCATAAACATCTTCTGGCAGATATGGACATCGCACTTACTCTTGATGCCAGAGTGCAAATATCCCTCTGTGCATCTCGCATATATAGAAATGCATCCTTTAAATGCTCTATAGTCAATAAAATACTGTCCCTGTCAAGGGTATCAATATTTTTAGTCAGGGAATCCGACCAAGCCACCCCAGCTCTGCACATCCAGGCTGAGGCGATCGCTGGTCGCAGTATAACACCAGTATGTGTGTATATACTTTTTATGATATTTTCCAGCCTCCTGTCAGCTGGCTCCTTGAGGACGGCCCTATCTATAGACGGTACCGCCACTTGTTCTGATAAGCGTGTGAGCGCCTTATCCACCCTAAGGGGTGTTTCCCAACGCGCCCTAACTTCTGGCGGGAAAGGGTATACCGCCCATATTTTCTATCGGGGGGAATCCACGCATCATCACACACTTCATTTAATTTATCCGATTCAGGAAAAACTACGGTAGTTTTTTCACATCCCACATAATACCCTCTTTTGTGGTACTTGTAGTATCAGAAATATGTAACACCTCCTTCATTGCCCTTAACGTGTGGCCCTAATAAGGAATACGTTTGTTTATTCACCGTCGACACTGGATTCAGTGTCCCTGTCTGTGTCTGTGTCGACCGACTAAAGTAAACGGGCGTTTTAAAACCCGACGGTGTTTTTGAGACGTCTGGACCAGTACTAATTGTTTGTCGGCCGTCTCATGTCGTCAACCGACCTTGCCGCGTGTTGACATTATCACGTAATTCCCTAAATAAGCCATCCATTCCGGTGTCGACTCCCTAGAGAGTGACATCACCATTACAGGCAATTGCTCCGCCTCCTCACCAACATCGTCCTCATACATGTCGACACACACGTACCGACACACAGCACACACACAGGGAATGCTCTGATAGAGGACAGGACCTACTAGCCCTTTGGAGAGACAGAGGGAGAGTTTGCCAGCACACACCAAAAACGCTATAATTATATAGGGACAACCTTATATAAGTGTTTTCCCTTATAGCATCTTTTTTATATATTTCTAACGTCAAATTAGTGCCCCCCCCTCTCTGTTTTAACCCTGTTTCTGTAGTGCAGTGCAGGGGAGAGCCTGGGAGCCTTCCCTCCAGCCTTTCTGTGAGGGAAAATGGCGCTGTGTGCTGAGGAGATAGGCCCCGCCCCTTTTTCGGCGGCCTCGTCTCCAGCTCTTAACGGATTCTGGCAGGGGTTAAATATCTCCATATAGCCCCCGGAGGCTATATGTGAGGTATTTTTAGCCAAAAATAGGTTTTCATTGCCTCCCAGGGCGCCCCCCTTCCAGCGCCCTGCACCCTCAGTGACTGCCGTGTGAAGTGTGCTGAGAGGAAATGGCGCACAGCTGCAGTGCTGTGCGCTACCTTAAGACGACTGAGGAGTCTTTATGCCGCCGATTCTGGACCTTCTTCTTGTTTCAGCATCTGCAAGGGGGCCGGCGGCGAGGCTCCGGTGACCATCCAGGCTGTACCTGTGATCGTCCCTCTGGAGCTAATGTCCAGTAGCCAAAGAAGCCAATCCATCCTGCACGCAGGTGAGTTCACTTCTTCTCCCCTAAGTCCCTCGTTGCAGTGATCCTGTTGCCAGCAGGACTCACTGTAAAATAAAAAACCTAAGCTAAACTTTTCTAAGCAGCTCTTTAGGAGAGCCACCTAGATTGCACCCTTCTCGGCCGGGCACAAAAATCTAACTGAGGCTTGGAGGAGGGTCATAGGGGGAGGAGCCAGTGCACACCACCTGATCCTAAAGCTTTACTTTTTGTGCCCTGTCTCCTGCGGAGCCGCTATTCCCCATGGTCCTTTCAGGAACCCCAGCATCCACTAGGACGATAGAGAAAAGTTAAAAAACTCATGTCGACCTTTTCATATGTCGACCTTTCATGTGTCGATCATGTGTCCATGTCGACCATGTCAATGTCGACCAATAGTGGTCGACCTAATGACTGTCGACCATAACATGGTCGACCATGTGAACGGATACCCCGTCAAACGCAGCCGCGGTAAGTCTTGGAACAGACAGGGCCCCTGTTGCAACAGGTCCTGTCTGAGAGGCAGAGGCCATGGTTCCTCTGTGAGCATTTCTTGCAGTTCCGGGTACCAAGTCCTTCTCGGCCAGTCCGCAACAATGAGTATTGTTTTCACTCTTCTTTTCCTTACGATTCTCAGTACCTTGGGTATGAGAGGAAGAGGAGGAAACACATAGATCGACTGGAACACCCACGGTGTTACCAGTGCGTCCACAGCTATCGCCTGAGGGTCCCTTGACCTGGCGCAAAACCTTTTTAGCTCTTTGTTGAGGTGGGACGCCATCATGTCCACCTGTGGCAGTTCCCACCGACTTGCAATCTGCGTGAAGACTTCTTGATGAAGTCCCCACTCTCCCGGGTGGAGGTCGTGCCTGCTGAGGAAGTCTGCTTCCCAGTTGTCCACTCCCGGAATGAACACTGCTGACAGTGCTTGCACGTGATTCTCCGCCCAACGAAGAATCCTGGTGGCTTCAGCCATCGCCACTCTGCTTCTTGTGCCGCCCTGGCGGTTTACATCAGCCACTGCGGTGATGTTGTCTCTGCAGCCACCACAGAAGAGACACCCTGGCCCTGGGGGACAGGGTGATCAGCCGATGCATCTGAAGATGCGATCCGGACCACTTGTCCAACAGATCCCACTGAAAGATCCTCGCATGGAACCTGCCGAAGGGAATAGCTTCGTATGATGCCACCATCTTTCCCAGGACTCGCGTGCAGTGATGCACCGACACCTGTTTCGGTTTTAAGAGGTCTCTGACTAGAGTCACGAGCTCCTGAGCCTTCTCCGCCGGGAGAAACACCTTCTTCTGGTCTGTGTCCAGAATCATGCCCAGAAAGGGCAGACGCGTCATAGGAATCAGCTGCGATTTTGGGATATTCAGAATCCAGCCGTACTGTTGCAACACTTCCTGAGAGTGTGCTACGCTGATCAGCAACTGCTCTCTGGACCTCGCCTTTATGAGGAGATCGTCCAAGTATGGGATAATTGTGACTCCTTGCTTTCTCAGGAGCACCATCATTTCCGCCATTACCTTGATAAATATTCTCGGTGCCGTGGAGAGCCCAAACGGCAACGTCTGGAATTGGTAATGACAGTCCTGTACCACAAATCTGAGGTACTCCTGATGAGGTGGATAAATGGGGACATGCAAGTAAGCATCCTTGATGTCCAGAGACACCATAAAATCCCCCTCTTCCAGGCTTGCAATGACCGCTCTGAGCGATTCCATTTTGAACTTGAATTTCTTCAGATAAATGTTCAGTGATTTTAAATTCAAGATGGGTCTGGCCGAACCGTCCGGTTTCTGTACTACAAACATAGTGGAATAGTAACCCCTTCCCTGTTGAAGGAGAGGAACCTTTACAACCACCTGCTGGAGGTATAACTTGTGAATTGCTGCCAGCACTACCTCCCTTTCCATGGGGGAAGCTGGCAAGTCCGATTTTAGGTAACGGTGAGGGGGCGTCACCTCGAATTCCAGTTAGAATCCCTGAGACACAACTTGTATAGCCCAAGGATCCACCCGTGAGCGAACCCACTGGTGGCTGAAATGTCGGAGACGCGCCCCCACGGCTCCTGGCTCCGCCTGTGGAGCCCCAGCGTCATGCGGTGGATTTAGTGGAAGCCGTGGAGGACTTTTGTTCCTGGGAACTAGCTGCGTGGTGCAGCCTCTTTCCTCTACCCCTGCCTCTGGCAAGAAAGGATGCACCTCTGACTTTCTTGCTCTTTTGCGAACGAAAGGACTGCATTTGGTAATACAGTGCTCTCTTAGGCTGTGGCGGGACATAAGGCAAGAAATTTGACTTCCCAGCCGTAGCTGTGGAAACTAGGTCTGAGAGACCGTCCCCAAACAATTCCTCACCCTTATAAGGTAAAACCTCTATGTGTTTTTTAGAGTCGGCATCCCCTGTCCATTGCCGAGTCCATAAGACCCTTCTGGCAGAAATGGACATTGCGTTTACTCTAGAGCCCAGCAGGCAAATGTCCCTCTGGGCATCCCGCATATATAGGACCACGTCCTTGATATGTGCCAGGGTCATTAGAACAGACTTCAGGATAGCTTCCTGCTTTCTATCCGCAGGATCCTTTAGGGCGGCCGTATCCTGAGACGGCAGGGCCACCTTCTTAGATAAGTGTGTCAACGCCTTGTCTACCCTGGGGGAGGATTCCCAGCGTAACCTGTCCGTTGGCGGGAAAGGATACGCCATCAGCAATCTCTTGGAAATTACTACCTTCCTATCAGGGGAATCCCACGCTTTTTCACATAATTCATTCAATTCATGTGATGGGGGAAAAGCCACTTCTTGCTTTTTCTCCCCATACATATAAATCCTCTTGTCAAGGACAGGATTTTCCTCAGAAATGTGTAACACATCCTTCATTGCCACAATCATGTAGCGGATGGCTTTAGTCATTTTAGGCTGCAACTTTGCATCATCGTCATCGACACTGGAATCAGATTCCGTGTCGACGTCTGTGTCAACTAACTGGGATATTGCGTGCTTTTGAGACCCTGACGGCCTCTGCGCTGTGGGAGCAGGCATGGGTTGAGACCCCGACTGTCCCAAGGCTACAGCTTTATCCAATCTGTTATGTAAGGAGCTTACATTATCATTTAACACCTTCCACATATCCATCCAATCAGGTGTCGGCCCCGTCGGGGGCGACAACACATCTATTTGCACTTGTTCTGCCTCCACGTATCCTTCCTCATCAAACATGTCGACACAGGCGTACCGACACACCGCACACATACAGGGAACGCTCTGACTGAGGACAGGACCCCAACAAAGGCTTTTGGGGAGACAGAGAGAGAGTATGCCAGCACACACCCCAGCGCTATATAGCCCAGGGATTACACTGTACCTTAGTGTTTACCCAGTAGCTGCTGTTTATATATATATATATATATATATATATATATATATCCACAGAATGTCCTGCACTCTCATCAGTACATAAAAGTAAATATGCGGGTGCTCCTAATGACCATATATGGCCACCAATATACCGCAACTACCACCGAAGTGGAAGGTGCACTCTCGCTGAAATCAGTCTACGAATCCAATGGTTTAATCAACTCAGTTTAATCAGGTTCAAAAATTATGCCGTCAATCATCGACGTTTCGGTCCATATGTGGACCTTTATCAAGATAGGCACTTCATAACATCTAGACAATAGATATTAAAAACAATTAAAATCAATGAAACATGAAAAACAAACCAAATCACCCACACCGCCACCACCAGTGCCTCCCAGGCCCTAATGACAGTCGAAAAAAATGACTAGAGGATATAATTAAATAAATATTAGACGTGCTTAACATGCATCAAGTGCCCATACTTCAGTAGTCCAGGGAAACCTCCACCTACACCTCAAGCCTCAATGAGGTACACATGTATCTAACTGGTGGGATTACCTGGGCAAAACACCACTGCCAGTATAACCTGATGTGAGGTTCCTTTTTACAGAGGACCTACGGTAATTAGAATGAGACATGTAACATGTCAAGCAACCAACCAAAAACAGCTAAAGATAAAGAGCAAGCAGCTTAATATAAGTCATACCTGGTGCATAATAAAACAACATTTAGCAGCTATTAATCAATCAGCTAGGGTCAGCAAGTCTTCTGTAATCAAAAAAAAGAAGAAAATACTTAAGACTATTCAGGAAACAAACACCACAGGTAGCAGCAGAGGTAGCATACTTACAGCTCAGGTACCATGAGCCTACTGGTAGCTGCATGCTGCATGGGACCAAATCAGGGCTATTTAAGGCACTCAGACAGGAAGTGCCTAATGAAGCTACAATAGAAGATATACACTTACTCTAAGGGAAACCAACATACCTGGTCAATAACCCTGTTTACTAGAGTGGGTAATATAATGGCCAAATCAATTACGGGACACAGGGAACACCATAAGTGTAACAAACACTTTCAATTACATGAGAACTAAATGCGCGCCGGGAACGCGACTTCCCGTTCCAACAACCGGAAGTTGGTGCGGTCCACTGACCGGAAGTAACACTGACTGGCGTTGCCCAACGGAAAATCCGCGGTTAGTGCACAAACCTTTAGACCGGGGCAAAGACAAGTAGCGCAATCAGGCAGCTATTTAACACTCAAATAAACGGAAGCCTGTGGTATCCTAATTGTAACCAAACTCTCACTCATTACAGGGTCCCGCCCCGCCGGAAATAACATCAGGGCTCAGCAGGCTCTCATGGGTCAGTCAAGCTGTCAATCACAATAGACGTGTCAGTGTATAAACACTGGTTCTATATGAGTGAATCAAATGTGGGCGGATAGAATTCTAAAGGGGGAAAGCGACCAATAATCTCACCAACCTCATATCAAAGATAACTAAATCCATCTAACCAACAAATAATACATGTAATTAAAGAAAAACACAATAGACAAAAATTCCAATCTAGTTAAACATAAAAGAGTCGGTCGTGGTCTGGTGAGATGATAGGTCAAATCACCCCCTCATGATCTGTCAAGGACCTGGGATGGCTACGGGAATGAAGGACAACAAACATGCAAAATAAATAATAACATAAGACACTTATTTGTACATAACAAATATATAAGAACATCAAACGGAATTCACAGTGTATGTGGACATCTTAAAGAGCACATAATTACATATTCAGGCTAATGCACCATACAAGAGTTAACAAACTGGACAATGATAGGTAACACCTACAAAAAGATGTTGAGTGGATTGGCCTCATTAAGGCCTCTCGGAGCTACCGTATTAAGTTTATGAATCCAAAAACTCTCCCTGTGCTTTAGGGATAGTGTTCGATCCCCGCCACATTGGGGGGGGGGGGGGAACCCAATCAATAAGTTGACATTTGAGGGTTGCTACTTGGTGTCTAGCAGACACAAAGTGTCGTGCCACTGGTTTATCAGAAGTGCCTGAAAGCAGGGCCGTGTGGATAGACGAACGGTGGTTGGCCATTCGATCACGGAAGGGGCGCGTCGTCAGTCCGACGTAACAAAGCCCACAGGGGCATTTTAGGAGGTAAACAACGTAGTCGAGTCGACAATGGAGATGATACTTAATAGAGATCTTTTTCACTGTATGGGGATGATAAAAAACAGGGCCCGTTATCATTGATCTACATGTGGTACATCCCCCACATGAGAAACAGCCCGGTTTGGCCTGCATAAGACGAGTGTTAGACTTGTCTTGTTCAGGGAAAGTCGTCGGCCTCATCAGTAACTGTTTTAAATTAGCACCCCGCCTATATGCCACCAAGGGTGCTGGAGCCCTAGTAAAGGGCAAATGGTTGTCAGAAGCTAATATGGGCCAATGTCTCCGTAGTGCTTTTCTAGTAACATTTGAAGTGCTGTCGAATTGGGTAGAAAAAAATCAAACGATTCTCATTTACCGTACTTTTAACCTGTTGGCCATTAAAGATGTTATTAGCTTTCTTTAGACACCTAGTGAGTACCGCTCTGGAATACCCTCGTTCCACAAAGCGGGTAGTTCTTTCAGCACATTGTTGGTCTTTGAGTATAGGGGTGGAATTGATCCTCATAGCTCGGAGATATTGTGATATGGGTAAACCTTCTTTTAGAGCAGGAGGGTGATGACTATTCGCATGTAAGGTTAAATTACGATCCGTGGGTTTGCAGAACATGGTGGTCTCAAGATGACTCCCATTTTTGGTAATATTAACGTCCAGGAAGTTGATGGTCGTAGCAGACACTGAAAACGTAAATTTTATGGGACTGTCCAGTGAATTAAGTTGACTCACCATATTGGTGAATTCAAGTTCAGAACCTTCCCAGAGCAAAAAAATGTCATCAATAAATCTTTTAAAAAAAGGTATATGATGCCCATATCTCGGCAACAGATGAGTATTCTCATAATGAGTCATGAAAAGATTAGCGTACGATGGGGCCAAATTAGACCCCATCGCCGTCCCAGCGATTTGTAGAAAGTAGTCGTTTTTATACATGAAATGATTGCAAGTCAAGACTAATGAGGTCAATTCCAACACTAACTCAGTAGGGTACTCTTTGCAGGGAAAGTTGGAAAGAAATGTCTGTATTACCTCCAAACCCTGTTGGTGGGGTATGACCGTGTATAAAGAACACACGTCCATTGTGACCAATAAAGTACGATCACTAAGCTTGTCAAAGTTCCGGAGATGGGACAAAAAGTCCTCAGTGTCCCTAAGGTAACTCCTGGTTTTGGATACTAAAGGCTGTAGAATGCTAGCAACAAAAATAGCAATTGGTTGCAAAAGAGAACCTTCGGCAGCAATAATAGGTCTGCCTGGGGCGCATACAAGCGTTTTATGAATCTTAGGTAGTGTGTACAAAATGGGACACCTAGGTGAATCTATAGTAAGGTATTTAAGTAAATCCTCACAAATGTATCCCTGCTCATAACCTAGCTTCAAACACTGGTCAATTTTAGATATGATTTTAGGCATAGGGTTAACACTCAACTTACGGTGTCGTGGTATCTGCTAGTTGTCGGTTAATTTCTGCATCATAATCAGTCCAGTTTTTGACAACAATAGCGCCGCCCTTATCTGCAGGTTTCGATGTCTTCTTGCTTCTGCTGCATCTGTACTTCTGGCTCTGCGAGGAGGACGGCGGCGTGGCTCCGGGAACGGACGATCAAGGTTAGGTACCTGTGTTCGATCCCTCTGGAGCTAATGGTGTCCAGTAGCCTAAGAAGCGCAACTTAGCTGCAGTGAGTAGGTTTGCTTCTCTCCCCTCAGTCCCACGTAGCAGAGAGTCTGTTGCCAGCAGAAGCTCTCTGAAAATAAAAAACCTAACTAAAATACTTTCTTATTAGCAAGCTCAGGAGAGCCCACTAGGAGCACCCTGCTCTGGCCGGGCACAGATTCTAACTGAGGTCTGGAGGAGGGGCATAGAGGGAGGAGCCAGTGCACACCAGATAGTACTGAATCTTTCTTTAAAGTGCCCAGCCTCCTGCGGAGCCCGTCTATTCCCCATGGTCCTTACGGAGTCCCCAGCATCCACTAGGACGTTAGAGAAATTACTAGTTACCAGCCCATCAGAATGACACAACATCACAACAATGTCAGCACCAGCGGCTGTGCACGCCTGAATGAAGCAACACTTGAATTGCTTCATCGGGCAACATCTTTTATTATATAGGATATTGTCATCGCAGTGCACTCATGTAGAATGTGTTTGAAAAGTCTTTGAATGCTTACAAACTAGTTAAAAAAAAATATTGCTGGTAGTGTATTCTGGGGGATAGAATTTGGGTTATATTCCCTTCAGAGCACTGGAATCTGGTAAATGAAGCCTAGTCAGCCCTGCAGAAGCTTTGTGTAGGGTTCACACAAACCCAGCAGGAGGGTTGGTTGAATGATGACCAGAATTATACAGGCTGCTGTAACGTCATTCCCTAAGTAGGGGCAATAGAATAGCAGCACCAAACAACTTTCCTGTACCACTGGAAGCATTTTAATCTCCGTGATCGCAAAAACGCGCTATGGCGCGTATGTTACCCAGAAACGGCTACCTGGGACTCACGTTTAAAAGATGAGCGGGTCCCCCAGGACGCGCTCATATGGATCTGTGTGCCGCATCACGCTAGCCAGTCGGAGGACACAGGAGGTGACTGGCTGTTTCCTCAGCCAATCACCTCCTGCAGCGGCGACAGGGTCAGTGTACAGCGGGGAGAGGTAGCCAATCATAGCCTGCGATGTCTCCAGCCAGTTCGGTGCGGTTTGAATCCCCCTGACCGGGGCACTGCGCTCTGACCTGTGCTGGGCTCCGCCGCCAGCACCATAAATCTGTGCTGCAGCGCTGGCCCCGCTCAGTCTCTGCTCCACCTCCTCCCCGCTGCTCGCTGACCCTGTCTCTGCCGCCAGCACCAAGAGCTCACCTGGCACTGCTTCGTCCTCCTCCACAACGGTGAGTGCCGCTCCACATCTGCACTGTGCCCCCAGCCCGGTGTCCGTCCCCCCTTTCCCCAGCGGCATGTGTGCCCGGGCTGCAGCAAGCTGTGTGTGGGGTGGTGGATGGGCATGTGCTGCCTGGCGCAAAGTGGCCAACGTGCCCTGCCTGGCGCAAAGTGGCCAACGTGCCCTACCTGGCGCAAAGTGTATAGGTGTTTCTACCTGGTGAAATGTGTATAAGCAGCACTACTGTGTCGTGTAATGTGAATTGCCACTATTATGTAGCCTCGCCCCTTCTCCATGAAGCAACAGCCCTACATGTTTGCTGCATGCCCTGTCCGTGCTTTAGCATGTACGAAGGGAAGCACAAATTTGCTTTCTGTCTTAGGGCGCCAAATGTCTAGTTACAGCTCTGATGCAGTGTCCTGTATGCTACACAGCCCAGCAGCATCGTCACCCCATCCTCTCCCTTTCAACACTTTGTAGTGTCCAAATCAAGTCTGTGTTTTTATATTTTTATAATAAGACTAATAAAAACCTTCATTCCGATGGGTCCCAAAAAAGGACAGGTAGGAGGGGTCCCTGTGACCCACTTTTTTTTGGACTCAGCACGATCACTGAATCTATCTTAACAAAGCTCTGCTCCCCATAGAAGCTAAAAGAGTACTGGTTGTGGCACCATTTGGTCTCCTTTTCTGAAGTCTAGGGCTTAACCTCAGGGATAAATAGGCTAAAATGTGTTAACAGATCTCAGTACCGAAGAAGTGATGTAAGTAGTTTAGGCGGTAGATTTAAAGAGTATACCTACCAAATCCACATATAACAGAGTAGGGATGGCCAGTGGCATGGGTTCATTGATGGTTGCCTTCAATAGCGATGGTGGTGCGAGCCATTGATCGTAGCAGAGTTTGTGATATCGTAGAATTAATGGTTTTAACCACTGGCAGTTCGTGCATACTTTGAAGACATACGCATCCATCCTAGCTACCGACACAATGTATGAACAAGAGCCAGGGGTGGGACTGATCTGCTGACTGACAGTTGCGCTCAGACTGTCCCCCATGGAATCGGAGTAAAATAATTTGACTGGTAAGTACAAAATTGTGTAATATATTTCTTCCTCTAGAGGACACTGGAAAATGCTGGGGATGTCTCAAAGCAGTCCTCACTGGAGGAAGCACGGTGTAGCTGCACAAAGTACCTGGCTCCCAAAAAATAAGATTTTACTCACCGGTAAATCTATTTCTCGTAGTCCGTAGTGGATGCTGGGGACTCCGTAAGGACCATGGGAATAGACGGGCTCCGAGGGAGACCGGGCACTCTAAGAAAGATTTAGTACTACTGGTGTGCACTGGCTCCTCCCTCTATGCCCCTCCTCCAGACCTCAGTTAAGGAAACTGTGCCCGGAAGAGCTGACATTACAAGGAAAGGATTTTGGAATCCAGGGTAAGACTCATACCAGCCACACCAATCACACCGTATAACTTGTGATAAACTTACCCAGTCAACAGTATGAACAACAACAGAGCATCAACAATGGATGCCAACATAACGTAACCCTTTATTAAGCAATAACTATATACACGTATTGCAGAAAGTCCGCACTTGGGACGGGCGCCCAGCATCCACTACGGACTACGAGAAATAGATTTACCGGTGAGTAAAATCTTATTTTCTCTAACGTCCTAGTGGATGCTGGGGACTCCGTAAGGACCATGGGGATTATACCAAAGCTCCCAAACGGGCGGGAGAGAGCGGATGACTCTGCAGCACCGAATGGGCAAACACAAGGTCCTCCTCAGCCAGGGTATCAAACTTGTAGAACTTAGCAAATGTGTTTGAACCCGACCAAGTAGCTGCTCGGCAAAGCTGTAATGCCGAGACCCCTCGGGCAGCCGCCCAAGAAGAGCCCACCTTCCTTGTGGAATGGGCTTTCACTGATTTTGGATGCGGCAATCCAGCCGCAGAATGAGCCTGCTGAATCGTGCTACAGATCCAGCGAGCAATAGTTTGCTTTGAAGCAGGAGCACCCAGCTTGTTGGATGCATACAGGATAAACAGCGAGTCAGTCTTCCCGACTCCAGCCGTCCTGGCTACATAGATCTTCAAAGCCCTTACTACATCAAGCAACTTGGAATCCTCCAAGTCACGAGTAGACGCAGGCACCACAATAGGTTGGTTCAAATGAAAAGATGACACCACCTTCGGCAGAAATTGCGGACGAGTCCGTAATTCTGCCCTGTCCATATGGAAAACCAAATAGGGGCTTTTACATGACAAAGCCGCCAATTCTGACACACGCCTAGCCGAAGCTAAGGCCAATAGCTTGACCACCTTCCACGTGAGATACTTTAGCTCCACGATCTTAAGTGGCTCAAACCAGTGGGATTTCAGGAAACCCAACACCACGTTGAGATCCCAAGGTGCCACTGGTGGCACAAAAGGGGGCTGAATATGCAGCACTCCCTTAACAAACATCTGAACTTCAGGAAAAGAAGCCAGTTCCTTTTGAAAGAAAATGGATAGGGCCGAAATCTGGACCTTTATGGACCCCAACTTCAGGCCCATAGTCACTCCAGACTGTAGGAAGTGCAGGAACTGGCCCAGCTGGAATTCCTCTGTAGGGGCCTTCCTGGCCTCACACCAGGCAACATATTTTCGCCATATACGGTGATAGTGTTTTGCGGTCACGTCCTTCCTAGCCTTTATCAGCATAGGAATAACTTCATCCGGAATGCCTTTTTCCGCTAGGATCCTGCGTTCAACCGCCATGCCGTCAAACGCAGCCGCGGTAAGTCTTGGAACAGACAGGGCCCCTGTTGCAACAGGTCTTGTCTGAGAGGCAGAGGCCATGGGTCCTCTGTGAGCATTTCTTCCAGTTTCGGGTACCAAGTCCTTCTTGGCCAATCCGGAACAATGAGTATTGTTCTCACTCCTCTTTTTCTTACGATTCTCAGCACCTTGGGTATGAGAGGAAGAGGAGGAAACACATAGACCGACTGGAACACCCACGGTGTTACCAGGGCGTCCACAGCTATCGCCTGAGAGTCTCTTGACCTGGCGCAATACCTTTGTAGCTTTTTGTTGAGACGGGACGCCATCATGTCCACCTGTGGCAGTTCCCATCGATTTGTAATCTGAGTGAAGACTTCGTGATGAAGTCCCCACTCTCCCGGGTGGAGGTCGTGCCTGCTGAGGAAGTCTGCTTCCCAGTTGTCCACTCCCGGAATGAACACTGCTGACAGTGCTTGCACGTGATTCTCCGCCCAACGAAGAATCCTGGTGGCTTCTGCCATCGCCACTCTGCTTCTTGTGCCGCCCTGGCGGTTTACATGAGCCACTGCGGTGATGTCTGACTGAATCAGCACCGGTTGGTTGCGAAGCAGAGGCTCCGCTTGACTCAGGGCGTTGTATATGGCCCTTAGTTCCAGGATATTTATGTGCAGACAAGCCTCCTGACTTGTCCACAACCCTTGGAAGTTTCTTCCCCGAGTGACTGCCCCCCATCCTCGGAGGCTTGCATCCGTGGTCACCAGGACCCAGTCCTGTATGCCAAACCTGCGGCCCTTGAGAAGGTGAGCACTCGCATGGAACCTGCCGAAGGGAATGGCTTCGTATGATGCCACCATCTTTCCCAGGACTCGCGTGCAGCGATGCACCGACACCTGTTTCGGTTTTAAGAGGTCTCTGACTAGAGTCACGAGCTCTTGAGCCTTCTCCCCCGGGAGAAACACCTTCTTCTGGTCTGTGTCCAGAATCATGCCCAGAAAAGGCAGACGCGTAGTAGGAATCAGCTGCGACTTTGGAATATTCAGAATCCAGCCGTGCTGTTACAACACTTCCTGAGAGTGTGCTACGCTGATTAGCAACTGCTCTCTGGACCTCGCCTTTATGAGGAGATCGTCCAAGTATGGGATAATTGTGACTCCTTGCTTTCGAAGGAGCACCATCATTTCTGCCATTACCTTGGTAAATATTCTCGGTGCCGTGGAGAGCCCAAACGGCAACGTCTGGAATTGGTAATGACAGTCCTGTACCACAAATCTGAGGTACTCCTGATGAGGTGGATAAATGGGGACATGCAAGTAAGCATCCTTGATGTCCAGAGACACCATAAAATCCCCCTCTTCCAGGCTTGCAATGACCGCTCTGAGCGATTCCATTTTGAACTTGAATCTTTTCAGATAAATGTTCAGGGATTTTAAATTCAATATGGGTCTGACCGAACCGTCCGGTTTCGGTACCACAAACATTGTGGAATAGTATCCTCTTCCTTGTTGAAGGAGGGGAACCTTTACCACCACCTGCTGGAGATATAACTTGTGAATTGCTGCTAATACTACTTCCCTTTCTATGGGGGAAGCTGGCAGGGCCGATTTGAGGTAACGGCGAGGGGGCATCACTTCGAATTCCAGCTTGTATTCCTGAGACACAATCTGTATAGCCCAGGGATCCACCTGTGAGCGAACCCACTGGTGGGTGAAATTTCGGAGACGCGCCCCCACCGCTCCTGGCTCCTGTGGAGCCCCAGCGTCATGCGGTGGATTTAGTGGAAGCCAGGGAGGACTTCTGTTCCTGGGAACTAGCTGTATGGTGCAGCTTCTTTCCTCTACCACTGCCTCTGGCAAGAAAGGACGCACCTCTGACCTTCTTGCTTCTCTGTGATCGAAAGGACTGCATTTGGTAATACGGTGCTTTCTTAGGCTGTGAGGGAATATATGGCAAAAAGTTTGACTTCCCAGCCGTAGGTGTGGAAACTAGGTCCGAGAGACCGTCCCCAAACAATTCCTCACCCTTGTAAGGTAACACCTCCATGTGCTTTTTGGAGTCGGCATCACCTGTCCATTGCCGAGTCCACAGGACCCTTCTGGCAGAAATTGACATTGCATTTATTCTAGAGCCCAGTAGGCAAATGTCCCTCTGGGCATCCCTCATATATAGGACAGCGTCTTTTATATGCCCCAGGGTCAGTAAAATGGTATCCTTGTCTAAGGTATCCATTTCCTCAGACAGATTATCTGTCCATGCTGCTACAGCACTACACATCCAGGCCGACGCAATTGCCGGCCTCAGTAGAGTACCTGAGTGTGTATAAACAGACTTCAGGATACTTTCCTGCTTCCTATCTGCAGGATCCTTTAGGGCGGCCGTATCCTGTGACGGCAGGGCCACCTTTTTAGATAAGCGTGTCAGAGCTTTGTCTACCCTAGGGGAGGATTCCCAGCGCATCCTGTCCGTTGGCGGGAAAGGGTACGCCATAAGTAACCTTTTGGAAATCAGCACTTTCTTATCGGGGGAATCCCACGCTTTTTCACATAATTCATTTAACTCATGTGAAGGGGGAAAAGTCACCTCTTGCTTTTTCTCCCCATACATATACACCCTTTCGTCAGGGACAGGGTTTACCTCTGATATGTGCAATACATCCTTCATTGCTATTATCATGTAGCGGATGGCTTTAGCCATTTTAGGCTGCAATTTTGCATCATCGTCATCGACACTGGAGTCAGAATCCGTGTCGATATCTGCGTCAACCATTTTGGATAGTGGGCGCTTCTGAGACCCTGACAGCCTCTGCACTGTAGGATCAGGCATGGGCTGAGACCCCGACTGTCCCAAGGCATCAGCTTTATCCAACCTTTTATGTAAGGAGTTTACATTATCATTTAACACCTTCCACATATCCATCCAATCAGGTGTCGGCGCCGTCGGCGGAGACACATCATTCATCTGCACTTGCTCTGCCTCCACATAGCCCTCTTCGTCAAACATGTCGACACACGCGTACCGACAAACCACACACACAGGGAATGCTCTATATGAGGACAGGACCCCCACAAGGCCTTTTGGAGAGACAGAGAGAGAGTATGCCAGCACACACCCCAGCGCTATATGACCCAGGAATCACACAGTAACTTAGTGTTTACCCAGTAGCTGCTGTATATATATTAAATGCGCTAACTTTATGTGCCCCCCCCCTCTTTTTACCCTTTCTACCGTGAGTCTGCAGGGGAGAGCCTGGGGAGCTTCCTCTCAGCGGAGCTGTGGAGAGAAAATGGCGCTGGTGAGTGCTGAGGAAGAAGGCCCCGCCCCCTCAGCGGCAGGCTTCTGTCCCGCGATTTGGTGTAAAATTAATGGCGGGGGCTCATGCATATAACAGTGTCCAACTGTATATATGCTGCTTTTGCCAGGAGGTATCTAATAGCTGCCTAGGGCGCCCCCCCCCCCCCCTGCGCCCTACAGTGGCCGGAGTGTGTGGGTTAGTGTGGGCGCAATGGCGCATAGCTGCAGTGCTGTGCACTACCTCATATGAAGACAGGAGTCTTCTGCCGCCGATTTTGACGTCTTCTTTCTTCAACCCGCCGGCTTCTGACTTCTGGCTCTGCGTGGGGGACGGCGGCGCGGCTCCGGGAACGGACGACAAGGTCAGGTCCTGTGTTCGATCCCTCTGGAGCTAATGGTGTCCAGTAGCCTAAGAAGCGCAACCTATCCGCAGTTAGTAGGTTTGCTTCTCTCCCCTCAGTCCCACGTAGCAGAGAGTCTGTTGCCAGCAGAAGCTCTCTGAAAATAAAAAACCTAACTAAAATACTTTCTTATTAGCAAGCTCAGGAGAGCTCACTAAAATGCACCCAGCTCTGTCCGGGTACAGATTCTAACTGAGGTCTGGAGGAGGGGCATAGAGGGAGGAGCCAGTGTACACCAGTAGTACTAAATCTTTCTTAGAGTGCCCAGTCTCATGCGGAGCCCGTCTATTCCCATGGTCCTTACGGAGTCCCCAGCATCCACTAGGACGTTAGAGAAAAAGGATTTTGGTCACTTACCATCGAATCCTTTTCTCTGCAGCAGGCGGTCGAACACTTAACTGTGGGATTGCAGGCTGGGGATGAAGAATGGTAACTAACAACTATAAAACTTTAAAATTAGGCTTCCCCACCCGGTGAAACTGTTAGAACAAACAAACCAGTAGGGAAAAGGCAGCCAAGAACCCAAACCTCACATGACTTAGCGTGAGAGAAGACACGCAGTGTCCCAGCTTCAGAGAAAAGGATTCAACGGTAAGTGACCAAAAATCCTCTTTCAGCAAGGATTGTGGGACATTGGACCATGGAGCATTCAACATCTGCCACTAGGGGAGGTAATGTTCAAGTTCTTGACCGGAGAACTGTACGGCCAAACTGGGTATCGCTTAAAGCAAAAACTTGAGGACAGAAGACAAGGTTGCCACACGACATTGTTCTGCCGAAGCTCTGTGTTGCACCACACAAAAGGTCACCACCCTAGTGAAATGTGCTCACTTCATCTGGTGTTGGACAACCAACACTAGAATAAGCTCCAGCGATCACTGAGCAGGATCCAACATGCAATGCTCTGCTTTGAAGCCGGCCAACCACATTTGTGTATGTCGTAAAGCACCAGCAAAAGTATCTGTACGCCAGATAGTGGATGTTTTCTGCAAGTAAATTCACAAATCTTGAACTACGTCCAGGAGAGCCAGATTATCCCAGTCCTGTAAAAATCGGCGGACGGAGGAAAAATCGGCTTAAGTGAAAAACTGAAACAACCTTTGACTGGAACATTGGAACCGTACAGAGAACTGGTCTAGCGTCATGGAAACAAGAAAAAAAAGGTTTGCAAGACTAAGCTTCTAACTCAGAAACAAGGCCAGCTGGGGCAATAACCTTCAGGAAGACCAGTTTCAAAGTAGTGAACTGAAGAATCCAAAGGCTCAAAAGGGACCAGATTAAGAGCCAATAAGACCAGATTGTGATCCCATGGCGCTACCGGTAGACCATAAGGTGGTTGAATTCATGTCACCCCTTGCAAGAACATCTGAACTTCCGGAAAGATTGCCAAACTCCTTTGGAAGTAAATTGACAAGTATGAAATCTGGACAGAGTTTTAAACGATCATCTAATCCTTCTTGAAGAAAAGCCCCCCCCAAAAACAGGAAAATCGAAACCTGGATGTATGAACACGCCGTCGTGTACACCACAAGATGTACCATGAACCGAAAGGCCAGTCCGGAGCCACTAGAAAAAATGCAAACTGTTGATGTTTGATGCGCTTAAGAACCAGAGGCAATATTTGTGTGTGGAGGGGTCAAGAAGTAGGCGAGACAAAACTACCACGTAGAGTCATGGCGTCTACTGCGAAAGCCAGAGGGTCCCTGGATCTGCACAAAAACATTGTAATTGTGGCAAGAGGCCATGAGATCCATTTGGGGAAGGCCCCACTTCTGAACCAACTGTTGAAAAACCTCTGGATTAAAGGACCATTCCCCCAGGTGACACGTGGTCCTGCTGAGAAAGTCCGCTTCTCAATTCTCCACACCTGGGATGAACACCATCGATAATGCTGGAACAGTTCCATCCATATCCGATCTGAGCCGCCTTTGACACTGCACTATTTGTGCTTCCTTGATGATTTATATATGCCCAGTGGCGTTGTCTGACTGAATACGAACTGGCTGGCCAAAACGGACTGAGCGTTCAAAAGAGTAAGATAGATGGCTCTGAGCTTGAGAACACTGATGGGTAGGGTTGTCTCGGATGGTGACCAAAGGCCATGGAGACGCAGATGTAAAGTAATGGCGCCACAACCAAGAAGACTTGCGCCCGTAGTCACAATGAACAAATCTGTGATGAGGAAGGATAGATTCTGGAGGAAATGATCGGGGACAAGCCCCACTGCAGAGATTGATGAATGCTGTAGGACATCATCAGAAATTGATACGACAGGGTTGCTGAGCTACCCATCCAAATTTGGAGAATTTCCCACTGAAGCTCACGCAAGGGGAACCTGGTGTAGGAAACAGTTTTGAAAGTGAAGACCATGGTACCCAACACTTGCATGTACCTTCAGATTGAGAGACGGGGCAATGACAGCACAGACTTGACCAAGTTCTGTAGGTTGCGTGCTTTGGACTCCGGCAAGAAAGACCTCTGGAGAGGTGTGTCGGAAACCACTCCTAGAAACTGTAGGCACCAACAAGGAGTTACGGCACAGTAGCCCTAATAAGTGCCCTACTCTAAGAACAACTGGCATTATGGTGTTGCAGTGGGAAGTAGCCTAGTTTTAAAGTTACACTTGTTAGGTGCCAGTCTCCATCCCCAGCCTGCAATCCCATGGTCCAGTACCCCACAAGCCTTGCTTAAAGAGAAAATGGCCTCCTGAGGATGTAAAAAGTGTATAAAAGGAGAGATGGTAGACTTACCCTTGTTAACTCTTTCTTCGAAGTTCATAGGGTCCACAGGAAACATTGGTGCTGTAGCTGGTGGATGAGAGTCCGGGCACCAAAAAGTTTTAGCCATCTCAGAATGCACTGCTCCCCTCCCCTATAACCCCGCCTACATGCTCAGGAAACCAGTTTTAACTGATCACTTGTTAACCAGCTCAAAGCAGGAAGAGGACAGGAGAAAAGAAAGATGTTAGGCATATAAGAACACAGTCTTACAGACAGGAGAAAGAAACCAGAACCCAATGTCAAAAAAACCCAGAGAGTACAGGTGAGTCCGGGTGGCCACCCTGTGGACCCTATGAACTTCGAAGAAAGAGTTAACAAGGGTTAAGTCTACCATAACTCTTCTTTTCTTCATCAGGGTTCATAGGTTCCACAGGGAACATCAGGGATGTCCCAAAGCTGTACTTCAAGGGTGGGGACGCGCACGAGAGGATACAAGGATCCGGCACCCAAAGGAAGCATACTGGGAGGAGAATGTATCAAAGGAATAAAACCTAAGAAACGGGTGGACCGAAGACCACGTAGCCGCCTTGCACAATTGTTCGGCGGATGTACCATGGTAAGCCGCCCATGAGGGTCCTACAGACAGAGTAGAATGGGCCAAAATTGAAGATGGTAATGGAAGGTCAATGTGAATGTAAGCATGTGCAATGACATTCTAATTCATCTGGCCAACGTCTTCTTATTAGTAGGCCAGCCACGTTTGTGAAATCCAATTAAAACGAACAGAGCATCAGATCGTCTGATGCAGCTAGTCCACATATATACGTAGAGCACGAACCACATCTAAGGAAGGTTCTTTTGTAAATAAATCTCGTGAGAAAAGGATGGAACCACAATCTCCTGATTAAGGTGGAATGAGGAAACCACTTTGTGGAGGTAACCAGGCCTAGTCCAGAGAACTGCCTTGTCTGGATGAAAAATCAGGAGAGGGCTACCAAGTCCGACACCCTTCTGTCCGAAGCAACAGCAAGTAAAAATAGCACTTAGCAGCATTTGAGATCGGTTGACTCCAAAGGTTCAAAGGAAGGATCTTGAAGAGCGTTTAACACAATAGACAGGTCATACGGAGCCACTGGAGGGACATAAGGCTTGGCAGGCTTTGCTGTAGGTTGACGAGCTGCCAAAGATAGCTTGGCCTTGGGCACTAATCCCAAGAATTTTTGCAAGGCGTGTTTGTCTAGAAAATGTCTGACCTTTTGGTTTTCCTTGTGGACGAAAAGGTCAGAAAATTGGCACTTTTGACCCGCTGAGCAAGGAGGCATATCTAAAGGTAGTTCCTCTTCAATTGCCAGCACCCATGCTTCAATAGCCTTTGCAGCCCAGGAAGCTGCCTCTGTGGGCCCGTGTATAGCCCCAGTGAGAGATTAAATAGATTTCAGACAGTTTTCTATACGTCTATCTGTTGGTTTCTTCAGTGAGGAGACAGTAGTGACAGATAGAGTGGACAACACCACGAGACGTGTGACATGAGTCTCCACTGGAGGTGGAGTTTCCCATTTTGTACAGATAGCTGCTGGCAGAGAATAGCGAGCTAACGCATACTTAGACAAAGGGAAACTTTTCACCCGGAGTGTTACAGGTTTCCTGCCTAATTTCCATTACATGATCATAATGGGGGAATTCTGTTTTAATTACCTTTTGCTTTTTAAACAAATCAGTTTTCTTATAAACAGGTGTGGGTTCTTTCTCATCTGAGAGTTGAAGAATATGTTTAATAGCTTCAACAAGAGCAGGGACATATACCAGAATGTGAGTGTCCTCCTTTGCAGCACAGGAGACTGTGTCAGACAGAGCTGTATGCTCACCTTCCTCCACAGATAAGTCTGAAAGGACTGTGGAATGGGAGGATGCTTAGGGGAACCAGTGGCATGTTTGTGTTAGCTGTTGCACGTTAGACAGGGTATCTGCTATGGTGGATTTACTATTGGTACCATATTGGGAGGTAGAGCCATAGGGGGCCCATGGCGGGTGTAAGGTGGTCTACCAAAGTACCCAACAGTTTAGAAAAGGCCACCCAGGGAGGCTCCTGTGTGGAGGCAGGAGGTGTGGACTGACTAGTAGGTGTATAACCGTTAACACAGAGGCCATCCTGTATAATATCCTCTGCAGATAACCCTGCTGAGCAAAGTCTTCATGAGAGTAATACTGGGGTTTCTGCTTTTTTGCGTCCCTTTTTGTTAAACATGTCAGAAAAACAATGTGGACGCGCCCTGCACACTGAATACAACGATATATAAATGCAGAACTTGGTATGTGACTGAACACAGCTATATACGTGCTGTTAGAAATAGCCCTAGAAGCATTTGTGCCCAAGGTACAGAAATAACAGAGATAGGTATATATGATAAAGCTGAAAGTCAGACAGCAGACTTAGCACACAGTCGCATACAATTCAGAGAAATATACAATATTACTACAATGAACACTTGAATCAACTGCACAGCTTATTTTGAAGCAGGTAGGAGGTAAATGGATGTTAAAACCTGGAGTACTGCAAACTTTTTACAGGGAGACTGAGCCCAGCGTTTCCGGAGACCTGCTTGCTACCTTGTTGTAAGATGGCTGCCCAAGATTATGAGGGAAGGAGGGAGAGTGAAGGCAGCACAAGGGCATCAAGTCTGCTGTAGACTGGTGCCCAGAGCCAGGAGAGTAGATACAGGTCAAGCGCCGCCTCCCCTATGCTGGACTTTCACCCAGGTACTAAAAGGGCGTTGCTAAAATAGGATTTTAATTACCTACCAGTAAATCCTTTTCTCTTATTCCTAGAGGATGCTGGGGTCCACATTAGTATGCCCCTCGTACCAGACTCAGTCTAGAAACTGTGGCCGAGAAGACGGACATACTTTGAGAGAAGGAAATACAAACATAGTGGTGAGATTCACACCAGCTCCCACATAGCAAGGCAAACAAAGCCAACTAGTTTGAACAAGTCAGCAACACCTGAACAACAGTACTTAACCAAGTAACAAATGCAGTACTTAACCAAGTAACAAGGTAGTACCGAACCAAGTAACAACTGCAGGAGAACGAAGCGCTGGGCGGGCGCCCAGCATCCTCTACAGACTACGAGAAAAGGATTTACCGGTAGGTAATTAAAATCCTATTTTCTCTTACGTCCTAGAGGCTGCTGGGGTCCACATTAGTACCATGGGGATGTACCAAAGCTCCCAGTACAGGAGGGAGAGCGCAGAGGCTCCTGCGGAACAGATTGACCAAACTGAAGGTCCTTAGAGGCCAAAGTATCGAACTTGTAGAACTTAGCAAACGTGTTCGACCCTGACCAAGTAACGGCTCGGCAAATTTGTAAAGCCAAGACACCCCGAGCAGCCGCCCAGGAAGAACCCACTTTAAGAGTAGAGTGAGCCTTAACAGATTTTGGACACGCCAAGCCTGCAGTAGAATAAGCATGCTGGATAGTGAACCTGATCCAGCGAGAAATTGTCTGCTTAGAAGCAGGCCCCCCATCCTTGTTGGGATCATAAAGGACAAACAGAGCGTTCGATTTTCTGTGACGAGAAGTTCTCTTCACATACATCTTCGAAGCCCTTACAACATCCAAGGATTTTGAAGTAATTGAGGCGTCAGTAGCCACTGGCACCACAATAGGTTGGTTGATCTGAAAAGCCGACACAACCTTCGGAAGAAATTGCTGACGCGTCCTGAGCTCAGCTCTATCTTCACGGAAAATTAAGTAGGGGCTTTTGCAGGACAAAGCCCCCAATTCAGACACATGTCTAGCAGACGCTAACGCCAACAGTGTGACAGCCTTCCAAGTGAGAAGCTTGACCTCAACCTCCTGTAAAGGCTCAAACCAATCCGATTGCAGGAACTGCAACACCACATTAAGATCCCATGGTGCCGTAGGAGGCACAAAGGGAGGCTAGACGTGCAGAACCCCTTTCAAAAAAGTCTGAACTTCAGGGAGGGAAGTCAATTGTTTCTGGAAGAAAATGGACAAGGCCAAAATCTGGACCTTTATGGAGCCCAAACGTAGGCCCACATCAACACCTGCTTGCAGGAAGAGGAGAAACCGCCCAAGTTGAAACTCCACCGTAGGAAACGTCTTGAATTCACACCAAGACACGTACTTTTTCCAAATTCGATGGTAATGTTTAGACAATACTCCTTTCCTAGCCTGTATCAGGTTAGGAATAACCTTGGTCGGAAAGCCTTTCGGAGCTAACATCTAGCGTTCAACCTCCATGCCGTCAAACGTAGCAGTGGTAAGTCTTGATAAGCAAACGGCCCCTGTTGCAGAAGGTCCTCTCAAAGAGGAAGAGGCCTCGGGTCTTCCAGCAGTAATTGCAGAAGATCCGCGTACTAAGTTCTTCTTGGCCAGTCCGGAGCAATAAGGATCGCCTGAACTCTTGTTCTTTTGATTAATTTGAGAATCCTTGAGATGAGTGGAAGTGGAGGGAACACGTACACCGACTGGAAGAACCACGGAGTTACCAGTGCGTCCACCGCCACTGCCCGTGGGTCTCTCGACCTGGAACAGTACCTGTGAAGCTTCTTGTTGAGGCGGGAGGCCATCATGTCGATTTGAGGTACGCCCTAAAGACTTGTCACCTCTACGAACACCTCGGGGTGGAGGCCCCAATCTCCCGGATGGATATCGTGTCTGCTGATGAAGCCCGCTTCCCAGTTGTCCACACCCGGAATGAAGAGCGCCGCCAGCGCGTGCCTTTCTGCCCAGAGGAGGATTTCTGTCACCTCTGACATTGCAGCTCTGCTCTTCGTTCCGCCTTGTCGGTTTATGTAGGCCACCGTCGTTACATTGTCCGACTGCACCAGAATGGCCTGATCTTGTAGAAGATGTGCCTCCTGTCGAAGTCCGTTGTACATGGCCCTTAAGTTCCAGAATGTTTATCGGAAGGATGGATTCCAGACTTGACCCCTTTCCTTGGAAGTTATCCCCTTGGGTGACCGCGCCCCATCCTCTGAGACTTACATCCGTGGTTAGAAGTTTCCAGTTCTGAATCCCGAACCTGCGGCCCTCGAGAACGTGAGGCATTTATAGCCACCAAAGGAGTGAAATTCTGGCTTTCGGCGACAGACGTATCCTCTGGTGCATGTGTAGGTGAGATCCCGACCACTTATCTAGGAGATCCAGTTGGAAGGACCGTGCATGAAATCTTCCGTACTGTAGAGCCTCGTAAGATGCAACCATCTTCCCCAGAAGGCAAATGCACTGATGAACGGATACCTGGGCTGGCTTCAAGACATCCCGAACCATTGATTGGATCACCAACGCTTTTTCCACCAGTAGAAACACCTTCTTCATTTTCATGTCGAGGAACATCCCTAGGAAAGACAATCTCCTTGTCAGCTCCAAATGCGACTTTGGAAGATCGAGGATCCATCCATGATCCCGGAGTAGTCAAGTTGTGAGAGCAATGTTCTACAACAACTTCTCCCAGGAAGATGGTTTTATCAGCAGATCATCCAGATATGGAATTATGGGGGTTATTCTGACCCGTTCGCACGCAGCGGTTGTTAACTGCGGTGCGAACGGGTCAGAACTGCACATGCGCAGCATGTGCAATGCACACCGTTGCCCAGCGACAGACGTCACCAGGCAACGGAGCGCCTAGCGAGAAGAAAAGACGCAGCGCTGGACGGAAGAAGATTGACAGCGGAGAGGCGGTCCGGGGCGAATAATCACTGTTGGAGGCCGTTTTCGGGCAGTGGTAAGAACGACGCAGGTGTGTCAAGGCGAACGGAGGGTGGATGTTCGACGTCAGGACCGGGACCTTCATCGCTGGATCCTTCGCACTGGGTGAGTAGCTGTAGGGCTGGTCTTCTTTTGCAGCAAAATTTATAAGCATAGCAGGGCTGCACAAGCTATCGCAGCCCTGCTATGCTAAAATACAGTCCCCCATAGGCAGGGATTAGTTGATCGCAGCAGCAGCAAAAAGTTGCTGGCTGCGATCAACTCGGAATGACCCCCTATGTTCACTCCCTGCTTGCGCAGGATTAACATCATCTTTGCTATTACCTTGGTGAACACCCTTGGTGCCATGTATAGGCCAAATGGCAGTGCCTGGAACCAATAGTGACAGTCCAACAGTGCAAATCTGAGATAAGCCTGGTGAGGCGACCCCAATCGGAATGTGGAGGTATGCATCCTTGATATCCAGAGAAACCACAAATTCCCCCTCCTCCAGACATGAGATCACCGCTCTCAGAGACTCCATCTTGAACTTGAATTCCCTCAAATAGGGGTTTAAAGATTTCAAATTTAATATTGGTCTGACCGAACCGTCCGGTTTCAGAACCACAAAGAGGTTTGAGTAGTAAGATGAGGTGGAACTGGAACAATTACATTTGCCTTTTCCAATTTTTGAATGGCTTCCTGTAGGATAGCCCTTACTGTCAAGCAAAGCTGGTAAGCCTGATTTGAAAAATCTGAGGTGGGAGTTCTTGAAACTCCAGTCTGTACCCCTGGGACACAATATCTTGTATCCAGGGGGGTCCAGGCCTGATGACACCCAGGCCTGACTGAAATTTCTTAGACGTGCTCCCACCTGCCCGATCTCCAGGCTGGGAGGTCCGTCGTCATGCTGTGGATTTTGAGGAAACAGAACCAGGCTTCTGTTCCTAACCTGTTGGTGCAGGTTTCCTGGATTTTCCCCGTCCACCTCTGAAGAAAGTGGAAGGGGGCTTGGACTTTTTAACCTTTGCGGTCCAAAAGGACTGCATTGTAGACGTAAGATAAGATTTCCTTGTCGTCGGAGTGGCTGAGGGAAGAAAGGTTGACTTACTTGCGGTTGCCGTGGAAATCCACGCATCCAAAGCTTCCCCAAACAGATCCTGACCTGTGAAGGGTAGGTTCTCCACACTCTTCTTGGATTCCGCATCCGCAGACCATTGGTGCAGCCAGAGTCCCCTGCGTGCTGAGACAGCCATGGAAGATGTCCATGCATTCAGATGACCAAGGTCCTTCATGGCCTCCATCATGAAACCCGCAGAATCCTGTATGTGACGTAAGAAAATTTCAATGTCACTTCTATCCATAGTAATGTGCCTGACCACTTTACTATGGCTTTAGAAATCCATGCACAAGCAATAGTGGGCTGTAGCGCCACGCCTGAAGCAGTGTATATGGATTTGAGCGTAGTCTTCAGCTTGCGGTCTGCCGGCTCTTTTAATGCGGTAGACCCAGGTAGAACCACCTTTTTAGACAATCTAGATACATAAGCGTCTACTATAAGGGGGTTTTACCACTTTTTCCTAGCCTCTTCATGGAAAGGAAAAGCAACAAGAACTCGCTTTGGGATCTGGAATTTTTTCTCTGGGTTTTCCCAGGATTTTTCAAATAATGCGTTTAATTCCTTAGATGCAGGGAAGGTAAGGGAGGCTTTCTTATTGTCTGTAAAGTAAGCCTCCTCAACCTGTTCAGGTACCTTGTCAGTAATGTGTAAAACATTCCGAATGTCCTCAATCATGAGTTGCACCCTCTTAGCAAGGGATGCCTCACCCCCCCAGTATATCGCTATCGCTGTCTCCCGTATCAGAGTTGGTATCAGTGTCGACTTGCATTATCTGAGCAAGAGCACGCTTTTTGGGCATATACCAGGGGATTTTCAGGAAGTAGTGGGAGCAGAATATGACAAAACCTCTACAGATTTTTTCAAAACCTGTGTTTCAGTCTCATAATGAGCAATCCTAGATGAAATTTGGGATATCACTCCCTTAATAGAAGCCACCCACTGGGGTTCGGATTCAGAAGGCGGAGACAGTATATTGCATTCCTGTGTACATGGAATAGACTCTTCTGGAGAAGATACATACTCTGCAGCACAAGATACAAAGTCCCTAGACATAGTAATGTGATATATAACATATACACACACAGGAAAATGTCAAACACACAGTTTCCCCCAAGTACCTTCGGAGAGACACAGAGTTAAGGAGCCAGCACACACAACGCCCCCAGTAAGCCGTTATAGAATAAAAGTCTGGCGCTGACTGAGTAGCCTTAATAGACTAGTGGTCTGAACTGCAGGGAGAAAATGGCGCTGGTGAGTGCTGGATCCGCTCTGAGAAGCTCCGCCCCCTAAAATGGCGCATCTTCCCGCACTTCTAGAGATTATACTGGCCTGAGGTAATGGTTGCTAGCAGCAGTACAGTGTCCCTGATAGCTTCTGTGACCAGTGTAAAGGTATTGCGCTGGCCCAGGGCGCACCACAACAGTATCTCTGAGCCTTCCGGAGCGCAGCATCAGCGCTGCGCTCCCACCCTGATGTCGCCATTCTTTCACCGGCTCCCCGCTTGTTGGGGCGCCGGCGTCCTACTCACCACAGACTTCTTCTGGCTCTGTTAGGGGGTGGCGGCAGTGCTACGGGAGAGAGTGGTCGCCTCGGGAGCTTGCGATCGACACCCCCCCAGGAGCTCAGTGTCCTGTCAGCAGAGATAGCTGCCATTAACCTCAGAGGGTTGGATCCTACTCCCCCCCTAAGTCCCACGAAGCAGGGAGACTGTTGCCAGCAGCCTCCCTGTGCCTAACTCTTAAAAAAAAAAAAAAGAAACTAAAATAACTCCTAGGAGCTCCCCTAGCTGTGACCGGCTCCACCGGGCACATTTTCTAAACTGAGTCTGGTAGGAGGGGCATAGAGGGAGGAGCCAGCCCACACTAGTAAACTCTTGAAGTGCCCATGGCTCCCAAGGGACCGGTCTATACCCCATGGTACTAATGTGGACCCCAGCATCCTCTAGGACGCAAGAGAAAGAGTTGTTAAAACACCTAGGCCTGTGCCCAAGCCTCCCTGGTGTCCTAGTGGAGTCCCTGTTCTGTGACAGTGTCCACGCCAGAACAGCCTTGGAGGGGACCCTCTTACCTGCCCCCCGTTGCAAGCTACGCAGCCTTGGGGTCCCCACAGCAAGCAGTGCTAGTCGGAGTGTGAGTCACCTGATGCAAGATCCCGTCTGAGGCTCTGGTCAAATGGGGGTCTCGGCACCAGAGGGGGGGTGATGGAGCTGCAGCACTGAAGTCACACTCACAGCCCAGAGAAAATAATCACTTCACAAAAGTACAAATTTAAAAGCTTTTCACGGTGCACCTGCTACCTGCAGGCACCAACTTAAAACTGATTGCCTGAGCATGGAGGCGGCGTTATAGGAGAGAGGAGCCGTGCATTCTGAGACAGCTGAAAGCTTTAACTGTTTGGTGCCAGGACTCTCATCCACCACCTACAACCCCGATTTTCCTGTGGAACATATGAACTCCGAAGAAAAGTGTGCACGCAATACCAGGTGCCTGCACTACACAGCTGTGTAACAAAGGCCCATGAAGAACCAACAGAGTGGAAGGAGTCATGACCATGGAAGGTACCAGTAGAACAGCCACCATAGGGAAGCACCCAGACAATAGGTTGATTCATGTGGAACTTAGACACAACCTACGGCAAAGGATGGTTTTGTACGGACCTCCGCCTTATCGCCATGGAAAAGATATGGAAAGTGACAGGATAAGGTACTTATCTGAAAATAAATGTATTCCGCACTTGCTTATATATTGTTTAGCTGCACAGTCAGATTTGATTGCTTGAATTGGTGATAAGACAAGCTCTAGTAAATTAAAGGAAATGTAAAAGAGGAAAGAAATGAACATTGTAATGTTTAATCTCCTTTTTAGTATTTGATTGTGGAGACCAGGGGTCTAGAAACAATAATGAAGAATATGGTGGTAATTTAGGCTGTCCCTATACTTTACCTACCTTGCCCTCCTGGCAGTCTGGATCAGAAGTGTTTATCTCCAATTCACAGCAAGGAAGTTGCTGCATTTGAAACAATGAACAGCAAGCTGCAGCTGCTCAATGATTAGGTCACTTTCTTCTGTGCTGTGAATTTCTGATCTCCTGCCTGTCTCTCTCCAATATTTCATGCCACACTGGGCAATTTATCATCAATAATAATAATAATAATAATAATAATAATAATAATAATAATGATGAGAAACAACTGAAGACAAAGTTCTCCCACCACAGGATCTCCTATGTGAGTGGGTAATCTATCATGGAGAAGGCTTTTCCGATCGGTATCTGGACGATGAGATGGCCATTTGACTTATCACAGCTGGCAGAAGACGACAGACTTCTAGAGCCACAAAAAGGAATAGACTCTATAAATCGCTTCGATTTAGTGCCAGTCTGTCAGGCGTTCAACCAGAGGGCAAAAACATTGCCCCGGCAAGTGGCTTCACTCAAGTCTGTGCATCTTGGCAGGTGGTGTGCCATTTTGTGTTTCTGGAGCACATGACATGCAAACTGCCCCCTAGTCTGACCGTGCATGAGGAAATTTGGTTTTACACTTCACAAAAACAGAACATGTTTTTGTTTTTTTACAGGTAATGGTGATATGATAAACCATCAACAGAAGTAGAGGAAGTACACAGTATTGCCCTTTCCAGATGGTAGGGAATACAGATAAGAGCAATATTCAGAACAGACATAACACAACGAATCCTGAAGTTATGACTATATCGAAAGTACAAGAAGAGTGCAGCAAATGACATACAGTAATGAAGTGACCTAGCAGCAGTGTTAGAAAGTACAACAAACTAACCAGGTCCATTTCAGATTCAGCGTCCCTGTGGAGAGTCTCCACTGTAAGGATGGCTGAGGAGTGCTCTACATGTGAGAGCTACTGGCAGGAAAATGGTGGGCAGTCTGCATGCAGGCGCGCGCTGTAGGGTAGATGAACAATCCTCCCCGCTTCCAGGCTAACAGGAACGCTGCCCCGCTAATAGGAGCGCTTCTTCTCCCAATGGGGTTTAAAGAGTCCTCCAGCCGTCGTAAAGGTTATAAAGTGACATATGAGATTGTAAAAGTTTAGACAGTTTGGTATGGGTAGTAGAGGCTGTACCAAGATGGGACCTGCCTATTAGAGGGTCCATAGTGACGTTGCAGTCTCCTCCAACAATAGTCATACCAGTAGGAAAACGAGATAGGCTGTCGAAGAAGGCCGTGAAAAAAGAACCCTGCTGCATATTATTCGCATATATGGAAGCCAGAATGAGCGGAGCCTGGTTGTAGGAGCAAGAGAGAATCACATAACGGCCCTGAGCGTCCGACATGGTATCATTGACGACTATGGGAAGGCCACGTCGTATCATAATAGCAGTGCCTCTACGTTTGGCAGGCATATTGGAGTAGTAGACGTGTGGGTACTGTTTACAGGACAGAGAGGGATGAGGGGCTTTAAAGTGGGTTTCCTGTAGTAGGACAATGTCAGGTTTACGTCTATTAAACAGTTGGATGGCCATGGCGCGTTTAGTGGGAGAGTTAAGGCCGTTAGCATTAAGCGATAAGATATTCAGGGTCATGGTGGAAAAAGACGCAGGTCTAGCTGTATGGAAGGCAGGAGGGGACCGGACCGGCTAGGGAAGAGGGAAGGGGAGGGGGAGAGAGGGGTAGAAAGCGAAAAGGGAGAAGAATCTGTATGAGAATAGAGAAGGGAGAGACCCTTTCCTATATAAGGGCTGGGTCCCAGAATGAAAGTGGGGGGGGGGGGATCTGTAACAAAAGTAATAGGAAAAGGAGAAACATGTAACGGAGGGTTCAGGAAATGCGACCAAGTGACAGGGGAAAAAAGTGATGGCTAATAAAGTTGCAATAGCAAGTTGGGTTCTGAAACGTTGGGCAGCTGATGTACAGAGAGACAATAGGGCATACATCCAGTGACATCATAGATTAAACAGAAATAAACACTACCGTAATAATGCAAATAAATCAAGGATAACTATATCTAAGCTGCTAATATTCATGTACCAAACCTGCGTATCAGTAAAAGGGGGAGGGGGGGGGGAACCCACTAATGGGGAGCCCCCAGTTGACTGGCCGGTGTGGCATCCATTTAGGGCCAAACATCATTACTAATGAAATCTAGAAAGGGCGGAGAACAGGGAGAGGCCCATAAATTTAATCGACATCAGCAGTTAACCGACAGAATGCGAGCAAAAGAATGAACACAGTGTGTCGTTGAGTGGGGGGGGGGGGGGTGTAACCGGCAAGCGATATCAACCAATCCATACAAGAACACAGAAACATGATACTGAAAAACAAAAAATCAGAAACATCAAATAATTGGAAACGAACAATACGGTGAGAGAAACTGAAACAGTAGAAAACATAGTAACGGATTTAGTGTTATGAAACGCCAGGAAATGTTCATGCAATAGACCAGTCTGAGGCCGGGGCCCTGGGGCCCTAGGGCCGGAGGTAGAGGGCGACGGTTGGTTTCGAATCGACTCGGGTATGTCAATTATGCCAAGAGTCTTGAGGAGATCATAGCCTTGGGCCGGAGTTTTGGCGGCAAACGAGGTCCCATTCTGAGTAACCTGTAACTGGAAGGGGAAGCCCCATTTGTATTTGATGGAGCGGTTGCGGAGTGCCTTTGTGATGTGGATGAGGTCTCTGCGTTTCTTGAGCGTTGAGGGTGCAAGGTCCTGAAAAAACTGCAGCTGGGAGCCAGAGTAGGAGACCAGTGGGACCCCTCTAACCGCAAGCAAGATTCGCTCCTTGGTGGTGTAATAGTGAAATCGTACGATGACGTCCCGTGGTGGTTGGCTTGGGGGTGGTTTAGGTCGTAGGGATCTGTGGGCACGGTCCAAATGGAGGAGGGGCTTGGAAACACTACGGACCAGCTGCAAAAAAAGATTCTCGAGATAATCGGGAAGAGACTCCGATAGCACACTCTCAGGAATGTTTCGAATGCGGACATTGTTCCGCCGATTGCGGTTGTCCATATCTTCTAGGTGGTCTCTGTAAGCCTCCATTTCAGCTCGGATATCTAAGAGTTCCTGTTCGACCACCGTTTGAAACTGACAGACCTCGTCGACTTTATGCTCCAAGGAGTCGGTGCGAGTGCCTAGGTCAGCCAATTCAGACCTAAATTCAGTGAGAACCGCCCTCATTTCAGATTGAATCGTTTTCGTGACAATGGCCACAACATCCTGGGTAGTAAGTGGGGAAGATAGAGCAGTAGAATCGTCAGGATCAGATGAGCGGTCCGTTGACGGAGAGTTTCGGGCTGAGGAACCGGCCTTCTCCCAAGCGCGTAGGATACTAGGTTTAGGAGTTTGAGAGTTTTTACGTTTTTTTTTAGACATTGTCGCTGAGATTCGGGTCGATATAGTAGTGTATTGCAATATATGCAGTAGGGCCCACTGTCAACGGGCGGTCGCTGTGATTAGGGAATCGGGAGCATCACGTGGTGCACTGGGTGATTAAAGAAATTGTGAAGTGGTGTAGAGACCACTACAGTCTGATGGTAACAGAAGAGGGGGTATACGGCGCAGCGCACACCTCTGGACGGGGGCAGTAGATAGCTAACATAAGCCCACTAATCCCCGGCCAGCCATGGGACAGGTAAGGACAGCTGGAGAATGCGTGCTGCAGCAGGGGTTGAGGGCAACCAGCGTCGTGCACGGGAGAGTAGGTGTCCCCCTTACCTCAGGATCCTGCAGATGTCTGATCAGGGGCTCATTTGCTGCACAGCTTGAGAACGAAGTTGGGAGAGAGGCATCCAAAAGGTAGCTGACAGGCACCTCCAGGCAGTGTCAGCCTATGCACAGAAATCAAATATGGCCGCCGTGGCCCACCAGAAGCAGTTCCCCCCCTGCAGATAATATGTAGGGCCGTGCTGGGGTCCCCTCTCACCGCAGTGGGGCTTGATGCAGGCTTCAAGGGGCAGGTGGGGCAATGTGAGTGGCCCAGGGAGAGACCAGCGGCTCCGGATCGCGGGAACGAGCGTCTCCCGTTCCACGGAGCTCAAAGTCCGGGTAGCAGCTGCACTCGAGTCCCCGGCTTCCGGTACGGCTAGGCCGCAGCACGCAGGGGCCGAGCAAACGGACCCCCAGCACCGCGGGTGCCAGCGGCCGGCTCCGGGGGTCGTCAGGAGCGTCAGGGAACCGAAGGGTCCGGTGTACAGGGCGACGGGCAGCCAGTGAGAAGGCCTCAGCCGAAGGCCTCCCCCAATATGGCCGCCGGCCGTCTCACAGAGCGGGCAGGCCGGCTCCCCTTCCCTCACAGCTTGATAGCGGCAGCAGGCTGCAGGCTCGGGAGGCAGAAAGTGCTCCTGGGCAGCGTCCAGCATCCAAGGGGATCCCTGGGAGGGAGAGTTATCAGGTCCACTGCAAGTCCCCAGAGATGGAAGCCCACTGTGGGCTGGAGTGAAAATCAAGGCCCGGTCTGGAGGGCTCAGGTAGGCCGCAGTCCGCAGGAGCTCCGGATCTGCTCCCCGACTCCGCAGCCTTCACCCAGACACCCCAGGGGGGGCCAAAGAAGTCAGCAGGTGAGGCAGGGTTATTGAGAGTGCCCTGTTAGTGGCTTTTAAAAGCTTAACTTTGTGGGAGCTCCCTCCAGGCACGTCTGGCTTCCTTAGCAGTTAGGCCACGCCTCTCCCCAATGGGGTTTAAATGTGCAGCCTATGAGTGAGTGCTACCTACTGAAGTGCTGTTGCTAATACCCACCACCATTCTACCACCAGCTCTCCTTGATGAGTTGTAATGGCTGCTTCCCTGTGGCAATAACAGGATGGCGGGTGAACTGCACATTGTAGAATGCCTGGAGGATGCATCCAACTTACCACAACATCCAACTCTGGTGGAGACGCAGTACCAGTCATGTTCAAATCATTTAAGATGCCAGGCTCCACACACCACCACCTACCCCAGCATTTCTCAGTGTCCCCCAGTTGGTGAAGGAGAAACTGAACAAGCTTTAAAGTTTGGCATTAGGAGAGATGTACCAAGCCTTCAAGTGGAGTACGGGCAGTACGGATGGTTAGCATTACTGCCTCACAGCACTGAGGTCATGGGTTCGACTCCCACCAAGGCACTAACTGTGTGGAGTTTGTATATCCTCCCCGTACTTGCGTGGGTTTCCTCCGAGTACTCCGGTTTCCTTCCACTATCCAAAAATATACTGGTAGGTTAATTGGCTCCCAACAAAATTAACCCTAGTGCGAATGAGTGTACATGTGGTAGGCAATTTAGATTGTAAGCTCAACTGGGGCAGGGACTGATGTGAATGGGCAATTTTTCTCTGTAAAGTGCTGCGGAATGTGTGCACTATATAAATAACTGGTAGTAATAATAAGTTAAGTAGAGAAATTGACCATAGCAACCAATCAGCCAACAATTATCAAGTACACGCTAAAAACGAGTGATGGATAGAAGAATGGTTGCTATGGGCAACATCTCCACTCTTTTGAAGGCTTAATACATCTATCCCAATTTTTTCAGATATTCCCTTCTCAAAATGTTGCATCACTAGTCCTCACGCAAGGCTATTTTGTCAGGACGCCGCTCACTGCCAAAAAAGCCTGCCCACTGCCATGCCGCGGTCAACACGGTCACATAATTAGATGCCTCCATTAGTGAGGTCGAGGGGGCTGGACCACCCCCAATAGTGATGCCGACGGGGCAGTGCACCCTTTTCAAACGCACGCAATACCAGCCTGGCACCTAGGCGCCCTGTTCTAATTCTGGAGTGAACACTAATCACTGTTTAAAAGCAAGGGCATTGAACGGAAAATAAAATGGACAATACCGCATTTGCAATACCCCCACACAAAATAAAAACATTAAACTTTTTGTAACTAAACTTACACCATAATAGTAGGTAATGTATACTTTATTATGGAGACATACGTGGAATAGATGTGAGAGAGGTTGGACAGACCAAAAAATAAGATTTTACTCACCGGTAAATCTATTTCTCGTAGTCCGTAGTGGATGCTGGGAACTCCGTAAGGACCATGGGGAATAGCGGCGCCGCAGGAGACTGGGCACAACTAAAGAAAGCTTTAGGTCACCTGGTGTGCACTGGCTCCTCCCACTATGACCCTCCTCCAAGCCTCAGTTAGGATACTGTGCCCGGACGAGCTGACATAATAAGGAAGGATTTTGAATCCCGGGTAAGACTCTTACCAGCCACACCAATCACACCGTATAACTCGTGATACTATACCCAGTTAACAGTATGAATATAACTGAGCCTCTCAACAGATGGCTCAACAATAACCCTTTAGTTAGGCAATAAATATATACAAGTATTGCAGACAATCCGCACTTGGGATGGGCGCCCAGCATCCACTACGGACTACGAGAAATAGATTTACCGGTGAGTAAAATCTTATTTTCTCTGACGTCCTAGTGGATGCTGGGAACTCCGTAAGGACCATGGGGATTATACCAAAGCTCCCAAACGGGCGGGAGAGTGCGGATGACTCTGCAGCACCGAATGAGAGAACTCCAGGTCCTCCTCAGCCAGGGTATCAATTTTGTAGAATTTAGCAAACGAGTTTGCCCCTGACCAAGTTGCAGCTCGGCAAAGTTGGAAAGCCGAGACCCCTCGGGCAGCTGCCCAAGATGAGCCCCCTTCCTTGTGGAACGGGCTTTTACAGATTTTGGCTGCGGTAGTTCTGCCGCAGAATGCGCCAGCTGAATTCTGCTACAAATCCAGCGAGCAATAGTCTGCTTAGAAGCAGGAGCACCCAGTTTGTTGGGTGCATACAGGATAAACAGCGAGTCAGTTCTCCTGACTCTAGCCGTCCTGGAAACATAATTTTTCAAGGCCCTGACTACGTCCAGTAACTTGGAATCCTCCAAGTCCCTAGTAGCCGCAGGCACTACAATAGGTTGGTTCAAGTGAAAAGCGGATACCACCTTAGGGAGAAACTGGGGACGAGTCCTCAATTCTGCCCTATCCTATGGAAAATCAAATAAGGACTTTTATATGACAAAGCCGCCAATTCTGATACACGCCTGGCCGAAGCCAAGGCCAATAGCATGACCACTTTCCGCGTGAGATATTTTAGATCCACGGTTTTTAGTGGCTCACACCAATGTGATTTTAAGAAACTCAACACCACGTTGAGAACCCAAGGTGCCACTGGAGGCACAACCGGGGGCTGAATATGCAGCACTCCTTTTACAATGTCTGAACTTCAGGTACTGAAGCTAGTTCTTTCTGGAAGAAAATCGACAGAGCCGAGATCTGTATCTTAATGGAACCTAATTTTAGGCCCATAGACACTCCTGCTTGTAGGAAATGCAGAAATCGACCTAGTTGAAATTCCTCTGTTGGGGCCTTTTTTGGCCTCACACCAAGCAACATATTTCCGCCATATGCGGTGATAATGTTTTGCAGTTACATCTTTCCTGGCTTGAATCAACGTAGGAATGACTTCCTCCGGAATGCCCTTTTCCTTTAGGATCCGGCGTTCAACCGCCATGCCGTCAAAACGTAGCCGCGGTAAGTCTTGGAACAGACAGGGCCCCTGCTACCGCAGGTCCTGTCTGAGCGGCAGAGGCCATGGGTCCTCTGATATAATTTCTTGAAGTTCTGGGTACCAAGCTCTTCTTGGCCAATCCGGAACCACGAGTATCGTTCTTACTCCTCGCCTTCCTATTATTCTCAGTACCTTTTGTATGAGAGGCAGAGGGGGGAACACATAAACCGACTGGTACACCCACGGTGTTACTAGAGCGTCCACAGCTATCGCCTGAGGGTCCCTTGACCTGGCGCAATATCTTTTATAGCTTTTTGTTGAGGCGGGACGCCATCATGTCCACCTGTGGCCTTTCCCAATGGTGTACAATCCTTTGGAAGACTTCTGGATGAAATCCCCACTCTCCCGGGTGGAGGTCGTGTCTGCTGAGAAGATCTGCTTCCCAGTCGTCCACTCCGGGAATGAACACTGCTGACAGTGCTAACACATGATTTTCCGCCCATCGGAGAATCCTTGTGGCTTCTGCCATCGCCATCCTGCTTCTTGTGCCGCCCCGTTGGTTTACATGGGCGACTGCCGTGATGTTGTCTGATTGGATCAGTACCGGCTGGTTTTGAAGCAGAGGCCTTGCCTGACTCAGGGCATTGTAAATGGCCCTCAGTTCCAGAATATTTATGTGTAGGGAAGTCACCTGACTTGACCAAAGTCCCTGGAAGTTTCTTCCCTGTGTGACTGCCCCCCAGCCTCAAAGGCTGGCATCCATGGTCACTAGGACCTAGTCCTGTATGCCGAACCTGCGGCCCTCTTGAAGATGGGCACTCTGCAGCCACCACAGTAGAGATACCCTGGTCCTTGAAGACAGGGTTATCAGCCGATGCATCTGAAGATGTGATCCGGACCACTTGTCCAACAGGTCCCACTGAAAAGTTCTTGCATGGAACCTGCCAAATGGGATTGCTTCGTAGGAAGCTACCATTTTTCCCAGGACTCGCGTGCAATGATGCATCGATACCTGTTTTGGCTTCAGGAGGTCTCTGACTAGAGATGACAGCTCCTTGGCTTTCTCCTCCGGGAGAAACACTTATTTCTGTTCTGTGTCCAGAACCATCCCCAGGAACAGTAGACGTGTCGTAGGAACCAGCTGTGACTTTAGACTGTTTAGAATCCAACCGTGCTGTTGTAGCACTTTCCAAAATAGTGCTACCCCGAGTAGCAACTGCTCCTTGGACCTTGCCCTTATAAGGAGATTGTCCAAGTACGGGATAATTAAAACTCCCTTTTTTCGAAGGAGTATCATCATTTCGGCCATTACCTTGGTAAACACCCTCTGTGCCATGTACAGTCCAAACGGCAGTGTCTGGACTTGGTAATGGTAATCCTGTACCACAAATCTGAGGTACTCCTGGCGAGGATGGTAAATGGGGACATGCAGGTAAGCATCCTTGATGTCCCGGGATCCCATGTAATCCCCCTCGTCCAGGCTTGCAATAACCGCCCTGAGCGATTCCATCTTGAACTTGAATTTTTTTATGTATGTGTTCAAGGATTTTAATATAAAATGGGTCACACCGAACCATGCGGTTTCGGTACCCCAAACCGTGTGGAATAGTAACTCCGTCCTTGTTGAAGTAGGGGCACCTTGAGTATTACCTGCTGGGAATACAGCTTATTAATTGCCTCTAGCGCAGCCTCCCTGCCTGAGGGAGTTGTCGGCAAGGCATATTTGAGAAAACGGCGGGGGGGGGAGACATCTCGAATTCCAGCTTGTACCCCTGAAATACTACTTGAATGAAACAGGGATCCACCTGTGAGCGAGCCCACTGATCGCTGAAATTTTTGAGACGGCCCCCCACCGTACCTGGCTACACCTGTGGAGCCCCTGCGTCATGCGGTGGACTCGGAGGAAGCGGGGGAAGAATTTTGATTCTGGGAACAGGCTGACTGGTGCAGCTTTTTCCCTCTTCCCATGTCTCTGTACAGAAAGGAAGCGCCTTTGACCCGCTTGCTTTTCTGAAGCCGAAAGGACTGTACCTGATAATACAGTGCTTTCTTAGTCTGTGAGGAAACCTGAGGTAAAAATATTTATTCCCAGCTGTTGCTGTGGATACGAGGTCCCAGAGACCATCCCCAAATAATTCCTCACCCTTATAAGGCAGAATCTCTATGCGCCTTTTAAAGTCAGCATCACCTGTCCAGTGACAGGTCTCTAATACCCTCCTGACAGAATGGACATTACATTAATTTTGGATGCCAGGCGGCAAAATATCCCTCTGTGCATCCCTCATATATAAGACGACGTCTTTAATATGTTCTCATGTTTGACAGGGTCACCGACCACGCTGCAGCAGCACGATCTGCAGGTCTCAGTCTAGTACCTGAGTGTGTAAATACAGACTTCAGGATAGCCTCCTGCTTTTTATCAACAGGTACCTTCAAAGTGGCCATTCCTAAAACGGCAGTGCCACCTTTTTTGACAACCGTGTGAGCGCCTTATCCACCCTAGGGGATATCTCCCAGCATAACTTATCCTCTGGCGGGAAAGGGTACGCCATCAGTAACTTTTTAGAAATTACCAGTTTCTTATCGGGGGGAAACCACGCTTTTCACACACTTCATTCATTCATCTGATGGGGGAACAAAACACTGCCTGCTTTTTCTCCCCAACATAAAAACCCATTTTTAGAGGGTTAATGTCAGAATTGTGTAACACACTTTTTTATTGCCGGGATCAAGTCACGGATGTTCCTAGTGGATTGTGTATATGTCTCAACCTTGTCGACACTGGAGTCAGACTCCGTGTCGACATCTGTGTCTGCCATCTGAGTGAGCGGGCGTTTTTGAGCCCCTGATGGCCTTTGAGACGCCTGGGCAGGCGCGGACTGAGAAGCCGGCTGTCCCACAGCTGTTACGTCATCCACCCTTTTATGTAAGGAGTTGACACTGTCGGTTAATACCTTTCACCTAACCATCCACTCTGGTGTCGGCCCCACAGGGGGCGACATCACATTTATCGGCATCTGCTCCGTCACCATATAAGCCTCCTCATTAAACATGTCGACACAGCCGTACCGACACACCGCACACACACAGGGAATGCTCTGACTGAGGACAGGACCCCACAAAGCCCTTTGGGGAGACAGAGAGAGAGTATGCCAGCACACACCAGAGCGCTATATAATGTGGGGATTAACACTATAACTGAGTGAAATTTCCCCAATAGCTGCTTGTATATATAATATTGCGCCTAAATTTAGTGCCCCCCCCTCTCTTTTTTAACCCTTTAAGCCTGAAAACTACAGGGGAGAGCCTGGGGAGCTTTCTTCCAGCTGCACTGTGAAGAGAAAATGGCGCCAGTGTGTCTGAGGGAGATAGCTCCGCCCCTTTTTCGCGGACTTTTCTCCCGCTTTTTTCTGGATTCTGGCAGGGGTATTTACCACATATATAGCCTCTGGGGCTATATATTGCGGTATTTCTGCCAGCCAAGGTGTTTTTATTGCTGCTCAGGGCACCCCCCCCAAGCGCCCTGCACCCTCAGTGACCGGAGTGTGAAGTGTGTACGAGGAGCAATGGCGCACAGCTGCAGTGCTGTGCGCTACCGTGGTGAAGACTGATGTCTTCTGCCACCGATTTTCTGGACCTCTTCTTGCTTCTGGCTCTGTAAGGGGGACGGCGGCGCGGCTCCGGGACCGAACACCAAGGCTGGGCCTGCGGTCGATCCCTCTGGAGCTAATGGTGTCCAGTAGCCTAAGAAGCCCAAGCTGGCTGCAAGCAGGCAGGTTCGCTTCTTCTCCCCTTAGTCCCTCGCTGCAGTGAGCCTGTTGCCAGCAGGTCTCACTGAAAATAAAAAACCTAATTCTATACTTTCTTTCTAGAAGCTCAGGAGAGCCCCTAGTGTGCATCCAACCTCGGCCGGGCACAAAATCTAACTGAGGCTTGGAGGAGGGTCATGGTGGGAGGAGCCAGTGCACACCAGGTGACCTAAAGCTTTCTTTAGTTGTGCCCAGTCTCCTGCGGAGCCGCTATTCCCCATGGTCCTTACGGAGTTCCCAGCATCCACTAGGACGTCAGAGAAATTATTATGTTATATGGCTCCACAAGGGTTCTGCAGCATCTAACAAAGTACATATACAAATGGGCCAAACAGGAAAACAGTTACTTAGAGTACAAGACAATGTAGGACAAGTCCAAGGTATGTAAACAATTCTGCATCAGGGGACAGGACACTGAAGTAATCCTCATGGCGGCAGAAACAGAGGGTTAGGTGCCGTTGTAGGGAGGGAGTATGGAATAGATAATACTCAGAGGGAAAAGCACATGATCGGAGAGAGCCCTGGTCGTGAGAGCTTACATTCTAATGGAGATATAAATATTGTTATATAACAACAAAACATGAACCTTTGAATATTAAAATAAGTGTCCTTACCATCCCGTACAGCAGATCCAAGGCTCGCAACCTTATGGACTCATCCTTGTCATCCAGACACTGGAGGATGAGATCTTTGTGGGATTGTACAGACTTTGGATGAGTTTTCAAGATCTTTGACATAGCTAGCAATCCCAGGTACTTCACTGCCAACACAGAGGAGACAGTCAGCCAGATTCACCGAAAGGATGAAAATGATGACCAAAATAAAACACATCATAAGGTCACTTACAATTCTGGTCAGAGTCTTCTATAAGAATACGTAACTTCTGAACACAGAGCTACAAGAGAAAAGACAGTTCAAAATACAAGAACATTTTCCTATAAGCAATGGTAAACTGGTAATGGCTGTGATCACTCAACACAAGCATATAACAGCCCAAAACAGGATACTGAAATTAATACTGCAAGAAAATAATAAGGGATGTTATCTCACCTGAATACTGGCACTGTGATTGGGCATCCCAGATGACAACGATATCAAAACTACGGATAAAGATTTCAAGAATTAATTTGATTGCAGACTTTAACCTTTAATCTTTAAGGGATGCATTGTAATACACTGTAGGAGAACATCTTTTTCATGTACACTATGCAACATAACAGAGTATGTTACAGGAAAACTATATTCCAGAATTCAGGATCATTCTAAATAAAAGTTGGACATATCTTTAAACTTAAGTAAATAAAAATGAAAAAAAATAAAAAAAATCTCTCTCTCAAAGTACATATATTGATATCACTACCATTTATGGCAAAAACAAAAATTATGACACATGATGATTAATCTATTTTAGCAACAAAGCTATTTTAAGGCTATATTACAAAGAGGGCAGCACCACTTGCATACTTTCTGCAGTAGGTACTGTTCGGGATTCCAAGGGGGTAATTCAGATGTTTGAAAAGTCAGTTGGGTGTCTTTTTTTTCTATCAAATAGACAGGAAACAGACACCCAACCGACTTTTCAAACATTTGAATTTCCCCCCAAGAATTTCCAACTGCACATGCAGTGTACAAAGAACGTATGGTTTAAAAATGTACTAAACATGTCTCTGTTCACTTCAAAGAATTAATTTCCTGCTCAGCACAAGAGAGTGTCATAAAAAAAACCCCATTCCATTATTTTGATGCTATCAGCAAGGACTTTTCAGCAATATGTACTCATTTTATTTTTTCAATTCTATTATTTCTCTTACGTCCTAGAGGATGCTGGGGTCCACATTAGTACCATGGGGTATAGACGGGTCCACTAGGAGCCACTGGCACTTTAAGAGTATGAGAGTGTGGACTGGCTCCTCCCTCTATGCCCCTCCTACCAGACTCAGTTTAGAAAATGTGCCTGGAGGAGCCGGTCACAGCTAGGAGTTCTTTTAGCTTTATTTTAACTAGAGATTAGGCGCAGGGAGGCTGCTGGCAACAGCCTCCCTGCTTTGTGGGACTAAAAAGGGGGGGGGGGGGGTAGTGTCCGCCCTGCGGGGTCTGAGCCACTATCTCCGCTGACAGGACACTAAGCTCCTGAGGGGATAGATCGTTCCCTGCCACAGGGGATCGCTCCCCCCAGCAGCATGCCGCCACCTCCTTACAGAGCCAGAAGATCAGTGGCGAGTTAGTCACTAGCCCCCCTAGCAAGAGGGGAGCCGGTGTGAAGATGGCGGCAACAGGGTATGGAGCGCAGTACTAACTGTGCTCCGGGGCTCAGCGGTACATAGTGCGGCGCTGTGAGGGGCGCCCTAAGCCAGCGCCTACACCCTACACTGAGCTCCAAGCCTATCAGGTTCCCAGGATCGCTGCAAGCACAATTCCTCAGGCCAGTATAATCTTCAGAAGACCGGGAAGAGCTGTCCCTCCACATCAGCTCCAGCTATCTTTTATAGTACCAGGGGGATGTAGAAGGGGGGGATCTGTGTAACCTATTAAGGTACACAGTCAGCGCTGGTTAGGGGCCTCCCTATCTATTAGCGCTGTGTGTGGGTTGGCTCCAATCTCTGTCTCTCTCTTGCCATTCTTTCGGGGAGACTCTGTCTGCCCTTCCCTGTGTGTGGAGTGTCTGTGGTCTCCATTAAGCTATGTCCAGAGACTCTGTGTCATATGCTGCAAAGGATATGTCCTCTCAGGATGATCCCATTCCATGTAATCAGGATTGCACTGTGTTAGCGCAGGTCCCAGCAAGGGAGCCTGAGTGGTTAGCCTCTATTAAAACTATGATTTCTCAGATTTCTACTAGGGTTGCACAGAATGAATCTGCAAATCAGGTTTTACAGAACTCTATGGCAGTTTGGTCCGGTTCTGTTACCTCAGGGCCCCCTACTGTATTGTTCCCACAAACGTGCTCTTGCCCAGACTATGCAAGATGACACGGATACCGATTCTGACACGGAAGACGGTAATGGGGATGTGCTGCGGAGGGCGGCATCTCTTGCAAAAGGAGTGCAGTTGATGATAGAGGCCATTAGAGATGTGTTGAATATTGCTGATACAACACCTGAGCAGGTTGAGGAGGCTTACTTAACTGACCATAAGGAAATCTCGCTAACCTTCCCTGCATCTAAGGTAGTAAACGCTATATTTGAGAAAGCCTGGGAAAACCCGGAGAAAAAAGTTTCAGATCTCTAGAAAGGTTCTGGTTGCTTTCCCTTTCACTGAGGATAGGGGGGGGGGGGAGAATAATCGGAAAACACACTCATAGTTAACGCGTCTGTATCCAGACTCTCAAAGAAGGTGGTTTTACCTGTTCCAGGATCTACCGCGTTAAAAGAACCGGCTGATCGAAAAATTGACACTACGCTCAAATCCATATACACGGCTTCAGGGGCGATACTATGTCCTGCTATTGCCTGTGCATGGATTTCCAAAGCTACAGTAAAGTGGTCAGGCACGTTACTTGAAGATTTGGATACAATGGATAAAAGTGACGTTGAATTGTTTTTACGTTACATTCAGGATTCTGCAGGAATTATGGTGGAATCAATGAAATGCCTGGGTTCCATGGCTGCAGGGATATCTTCCATGTCTGTCTCAGCTCGTAGAGGACTTTGGCTGCACCAGTGGTCTGCCAACGCGGAATCCAGGAGAAGTGTGGAGACCCTACCCTACACAGGTTAGGCTCTCTTTGGGGAAGCGTTGGATGCGTGGATTTACACGGGTATAGCGGGTAAGTCACCCTTTCTTCCCTCAGCTGCACCTGCTACGAAGAAACCTTTTTGTTCAGCTGCATCACAGTCCTTTCGGGCTGCTAAAACAAGAAAGGCCAAGCCGTTCAACACCTTCTTTAGAGGAGGTCGGCCAAAATCCAAGAAACCTGCTGCTGCGGGTTCCCAGGAACAGAAGCCTGCTTCAGGTACACCAAAGTCCTCAGCATGGCGGTGGACCATGCGGCCTGGAAGTAGGGCCGGTGGGGGTGAGACTCGAACATTTCAGTGACGTCTGGGTGTCGTCCGGCATGGATCCCTGGGTGCAGGCTAGAGTTTCAAAATCTCCCTCATCACTGATTCTTCAAATCAGGCTTGCCAGCTTTGCTGGCAGACAGGGCTATCCTACAGGAAGCCATACAGAAGTTGGTAGAGTCACAGGTCATTGTACCAGTTCCACCCCATTTGCAAAACAAAGGTTACTATTCGAACCTTTTCGTGGTTCCGAAACAGGATGGTTCGGTCAGGCACATTCTGAACTTAAAATCTCTAAACCCCTTTCTGAGGGATTTCAAGTTCAAAATGGAGTCTCTGAGGGCGGTGATATCAGGTCTGGAAGAGGGGGAATTCCTGGTATCCCTGGATATCAAGGATGCGTACCTCCACATTCCGATTTGGCCGCCGCATCAAGATTTTCTCCGATTTGCACTATTAGACAGTCACTATCAGTTTCAGGCACTGCCATTCAGCCTCTCCACAGCACAGAGGGTCTTCACCAAGGTGATGGCGGAGATGATGGTTCTCCTCCTCACACAGCGGGAGAACATAATTCCATATATGGACGATCTGCTGATAAAGGCATCGTCCAAGGAGAAGCTGTTACAGTCCATTGTTCTCACGACCCATCTACTCAGGGAACACGGTTGGATCCTGAATCTTCCAAAATCACATTTGGAGTCGACCAGGAGGTTGTCCTTTCTGGGAATAATCCTCGACACGGAAGTGCAGACGGTGTTTCTTCTGGGAGGAGAAAGCGTTGGTGATACAAACAATGGTTCGGGATGTCCTGAAGTCAGCTCGGGTATCGGTTCATCGGTGCATTTGCCTTCTGGGGAAGATGGTGGCCTCTTACGAGGCTCTGAGGTATGGGAGGTTTCATGCTCGGCCCTTCCAACTGGATCTCCTGGACAAGTGGTCAAGATCTCATCTGCACATGCACCAGAGAATACGTCTATCGCCAAAGGCCAGGATTTCACTCCTCTGGTGGCTGCAATTACCTCAACCTTCTGGAGGGCCGCCAGTTCGGGAATCAGGACTGGATACTTCTAACCACGGATGCAAGTCTCCGGGGCTGGGGCACAGTCACTCCATGGGAGACCTTCCAAGGAAGGTGGTCAAGTCTGGAAGTCGGACTACCAATAGACATTCTGGAACTAAGAGCCGTCTACAACGGTCTTCTCCAAGTGGCCCATCTTCTGGGAGATCGGGCCATTCAAGCGCAGTCGGACAATGTAACGACAGTGGCTTACATAAACCGACAGGGTGGAACTTAGAGCAGAGCTGCAATGTCAGAAGTAACAAGAATTATCCACTGGGCAGAAAAACACGCGTTGGCGCTGTCAGCAATCTTCATTCTGGGAGTAGACAACTGGGAAGCGGACTTCCTCAGCAGACACGATCTCCATCCAGAAGAGTGGGGACTCCATCCGGAGGTGTTCAAGTAGGTAACAGATCTTTGGGGTGTACCTCAAATAGACATGATGGGCTCTCGTCTCAACAAGAAGCTTCGGCGGTACTGCTCCAGGTCGAGGGACCCGCAAGCCGTGGCAGTGAGCACCCTAGTGACTCCGTGGGTGTTCCAGTCGGTGTACGTGTTTCCTGCACTTCCACTCATCCTCCTTATGAGTTTTGGAACTCGATCCTCATTGCTCCGGACTGGCCAAGACGGGCTTGGTACGCGGATCTTCTGGATCTACTGCTAGAAGAGCAGAGGCTTCTTCCTCTTCGGAAGGACCTGCTACAGCAGGGGCCATTCGCTTATCAAGACTTACTGCGGCTACGTTTGACGGTATGGAAGTTGAACGCCAGATATTATCTCGGAAGGGCATTCCGAACAAGGAACCCTTATACAGGCTCGGAAAGGAGTAACGTCTAAACATTACCATCATATTTGGAAAAAATATCTATCTTGGTGTGAGTCCAAGAAGTTTCCTATGATGTAGTTTCAACTGGGATGGTTTCTCCTTTTCCTACAAGCAGGTGTGGATATGGGCCTGAGGTCGGGATCCGTAAAGGTCCAGATTTCGTCCCTATCCATTTTCTTCCAGAAACAGTTAGCTTCCCTTCCTGAGGTTCAGACTTTTCTGAAAGAGGTTCTGCACATCCAGCCTCCCTTTGTGCCGCCTATGGCGCCCTGGGATCTTAACGTGGTGATACAGTTTCTCCAATCGGATTGGTTTGAACCTCTGCCGGAGGTTGAGTTCAAGTTTCTCACGTGGAAGGCTGTCACTTTGTTGGCCTTAGTTTCTGCTAGACGTGTGTCGGAGTTGGAGGCTTTTCTTGTAACAGCCCCTACTTGATTTTCCATGAAGATAGAGCTGAGCTCCGGACACGTCAGCAGTTTCTTCCGAAGGTTATGTCGGCATTTCATATCAACCAACCTATTGTGGTGCCAGTGGCTACTGACTCCTCAATCTCAAAGTCGTTGGATGTTGTAAGGGCTCTGAAAATCTATGTAAAGAGGACTGCTCGTCACAGAAAATCTGACTCTGTCTGTCCTGTATGATCCCAAGAAACTTTGGTGTCCTGCTTCTAAGCAGACAATATCTCGCTGGATTAGGTTCACTATCCAACACGCGTATTCTATGGCAGAATTGTCGTGTCCTACGTAAGTTAAGGCCCACTCTACTCGTAACGTGGGTTATCCCTGGGCAGCTGCCCGGGGTGCCTCAGCTAAACAGCTTTGCCAAGCGGCTACTTGGTCTGGGTCGAACACGTTTGCAGAGTTCTACAAGTTAAATACATTGGCCTCTGAGGACCTGAAGTTTGGTCAATCAGTTCTGCAGGAGCCTCCGCGCTCTCCCTCCCGTTCTGGGAGCTTTGGTACATCTCCATGGTACTAATGTGGACCCCAGCATCCTCTAGGAAGTAAGAGAAATAGAAATCCTTTTCTCGTAGTCCGTAGAGAATGCTGAGCGCCCGCCCAGCGCTTCGTTATCCTGCAGTGGTTACTTAGTTCTTACTTACGTACTGTTTTGTTACTTGGTAAGTAATCTTGTTCAGCCGTTGCTGAGGTTTCAAGCTAGTTATCTTGGTTTGCCTTGTTTGTCTGAGCTGGTGTGAATCTCGCCACTATCTGTGTAAAATCCTTCTCTCGAAGTTGTCCGTCTCCTCGGGCACATTTTCTAGACTGAGTCTGGTAGGAGGGGCATAGAGGGAGTAGCCAGCCCACCCTCTCAAACTCTTAAAATGCCAATGGCTCCTAGTGGATCCGTCTATACCCCATGGTACTAATGTGGACCCCATCATCCTCTACGAGAAAAGTATTTACCAGTAGGTAATTAAAAACCTATTTTTTTAATTTAATGTAACCAAATATGTACATCACATACATATGTAAATTATTATTAAGTAAACTTGACAGTTTTCAAAAATCATGTATTCAAAATCTCTTTCTTAACCTATAAATTTGCAAGAGAAATATAAAAGGACAGGGAAGAGGGAGGAATTTTAATAGAAACAGTAAAAAGGGTATTATAGATACCATTCAGATCAATAACTGGAAAGTCCAAAACAATCCAGGAGCACAGTGTGACTTTTGAAGCACATCCTCAAGTAAATTGCTAGCTTTTGGACAAAAAAAAAAAAAAAAAAAGGAGTGCTCGCTTCTGACACATCCATTACATGTAAGGGGGGTATCCAATTATCCCCGGTAAAACATCGAGTCCGAAAAGCCTATTTACCGATGTTAACAGATTATTATTTTTTTTAACAGGCTAAAAAAAAAAAAACCACCACCACCTTTCTCCCGAAAACACACAGGTTCAGTGAAACCTGTGTGTTTTCGTGTGAAACAGCCCCGTTTTCAGACAAAAACGGGGCTGTTTCCAGGAATTCTGCTTCGCCTGCTGGAGGCAGGTGAAACAAAATCCCAGATAAGCTGCGGCACGCGCCGGCTTATTGTGGCTAATTAGACAGCCCCCAGCGGGACAATTAGCCCCAGTAAATTACCAGGAGTAATTGGATAAGTGTCCAATAAGTGTCCCTAAGTGTCTTTTTTCAGTATTAAACAAAATAGGCTGAAAATATTTTTGCCTCCTTCAATAAATCCATAAGAACCCTCACAATGAAGCTCTCAATGAGGTAAGACAGATACTGTAGTTTAAACACAGCCTGACAGCAAATAATGGAGCTCATCCTCCTCTCCTTTGTCTATTTTTGTTTCCTGCTTATTCAGGCAGGAAGTGGTTTTGGGATGAGGCGCTGAACCCCTGCGCTCAACTCATGTTTGTGTTCCCACATCACTTCTATCAACAGATTATCAATAATGTTAATTCAGGATTTTGCACTACACTGGAGTTGAGGAATGTATACAAAACCTATGTTGCAATTTGGCAGAATAATGTATTGTATGGATTGGTCCTTCAGTGGTGGAATAATAGGAAAAAATGCCAGTATGTGAAAAAATGTGTAAAACTCAGATAGGCAGTGTAAAGGTCAATAAATATGTAATGTTTGCCTAATGTAGTAATAACTAGAAGCGAACTGAAGATGCTTATGTAAAACACAATGCTATTTATTCATCGTCAGATTGCAATTCCAGTAGAAGATAATTCAGAGACCATGTCAGAATAGTCTCAGACAAATCACGGAAATCATGGAGGGGGCACCAGAAGCAAAACAAGAGTGAAGAAAGTACAATCTATCAGGGGAAGAAGGAAACAAACATCACTTTCAGAATTCCATATGCAAGCAAGAAGAATGTAGTGATGGATTACCTAAACCAAAAACATGTATTTCCAGGAGACTGGTCCCTGAAGTATAATCTGCATTTACACTGAATAAACAAATTACTAAAAATATTGATGTTGGAATGTGATACAGGTTGAGTATCCCTTATCCAAAATGCTTGGGACCAGAAGTATTTTGGATATCGGATTATTCCGTATATTGGAATAATTGCATATCATAATGAAATATCATGGTGATAGGACCCAAGTCTAAGCACAGAATGCATTTATGTTTCATATACACCTTTTACACACAGCCTGAGGGTGATTTTAGTCAATATTTTTAATAACTTTTTGCATTGAACAAAGTTTGTGTACATACACACAATTAATTTATGTTTCATATACACCTTAAACACACAGCCTGAAGGTCATGTAATACAATATGTTTAATAACTGTGTATTAAACAAAGTTTGTGTACACTGAGCCATCAGAAAACAAAGGTTTCACTCTCTCACTCTCAGTAAAAAAAAATCTGTATTTCGGAATATTCCGTATTTCGGAATATTTGGATATGGGATACTCAACCTGTAGTACCAATAAATGCCAAAATAGGTGCAGCAAAGGGCTGAGAAAATCTTCAGCTATAAAGGGGTTATGCAACATTTTGAACAATGAATGAAAAAATAAATTATTGGATTTTTAGTTTTCCAGTTTACAGAAGTGCCCTCATATAATGCTTCTTTTTACGCCAGATACTCCTCGCACGATTCATGTGGTTCAGCACTTTTTCCTCAATTTTCCGTTTTACTTTGCATAGTGTACTAGGTACTTAAGAGAAAAATAAGAAATACATTTATATATATATATATATATATATATATATATATATACACACACACACACACACACACACACACATATATACACACACATATACACACACACACAGAAAGAATGAGGGTGCACTTGGTGAGATTAAATATCAAATAATAATTTTACTCAAAAAATAACATGCTCACGTACATCAAAGTTTAAAAGCATCAGTATGCAAACGATTCACTGCTACCTCCGGATAACAGTTTGCAGCTCGCTCCTCACAGCTCTGGCGACGGCGTTTAATTAGTCAGCATCTCAGCTCACGGACCCAGTGTTCACAAGGTGTAAGTCGAACACACACACATACAAACAAGGCGGCATTCCCGGATTCAAAACAGTGAAAAAAATAAGATTTTAAAACCTACCGGTAAATCTTTTTCTCCTAGTCCGTAGAGGATGCTGGGAACTCCGTAAGGACCATGGGGATAGACGGGCTCCGCAGGAGACATGGGCACTAAAAAAGAACTTTAGGTATGGGTGTGCACTGGCTCCTCCCTCTATGCCCCTCCTCCAGACCTCAGTTAGAGAAACTGTGCCCAGAGGAGACTGACAGTACAAGGAAAGGATTTTGTTAATCCAAGGACAAGATTCATACCAGCCCACACCATTCACACCGTATAACTAGGGTATACACGAACCAGTTAACAGTATGAAACAACACAGCATCAGACCGAGACTGATGAAAACTGTAACATAACCCTTATGTAAGCAAAAACTATATACAAGTCTTGCAGAAGTAGTCTGCACTGGGGACGGGCACCCAGCATCCTCTACGGACTAGGAGAAAAAGATTTACCGGTAGGTTTAAAATCTTATTTTCTCTTACGTCCTAGTGGATGCTGGGGACTCCGTAAGGACCATGGGGATTATACCAAAGCTCCCAAACGGGCGGGAGAGTGCGGATGACTCTGCAGCACCGACTGAGCAAAGAGGAGATCCTCCTCAGCCAGGGTATCAAACTTGTAGAACTTTGCAAAGGTGTTTGAACCCGACCAAGTAGCAGCTCGGCACAATTGCAACGCCGAGACCCCTCGGGCAGCCGCCCAAGAAAAGCCCACCTTCCTAGTGGAATGGGCCTTAATCGATTTTGGTAACGGCAATCCAGCCGTTGAATGAGCCTGCTGAATCGTGTTACAGATCCAGCGAGCAATAGTCTGCTTTGAAGCAGGAGCGCCAACCTTGTTGGCAGCATACAGGACAAACAGTGCTTCTGTTTTTCTGACCCTAGCCGTTCTGGCTACGTAAATTTTCAAAGCCCTGACCACATCACGGGACACGGAATCCTCCAAGTCTCGTGTAGCCACAGGCACCACAATAGGTTGGTTCATATGAAAAGATGAAACCACCTTAGGCAAGAATTGTGGACGGGTCCGCAATTCCGCTCTATCCATATGGAAAACCAGATAGGGGCTTTTATGAGACAAAGCCGCCAATTCAGACACTTGCCTAGCCGAAGCCAAGGCTAACAACATGACCACTTTCCAAGTGAGATATTTTAATTCCACTGTTTTAAGTGGTTCAAACCAGTGCGACTTAAGGAAACTTAACACCACGTTAAGGTCCCAAGGTGCCACCGGAGGTACAAAAGGAGGCTGAATATGCAGCACTCCCTTCACAAAAGTCTGTACTTCTGGGAGAGAAGCTAATTCCTTCTGAAAGAAAATGGATAGGGCCAAAATCTGAACCTTAATGGAGCCTAATTTTAGGCCCAAATACACTCCAGTTTGTAGGAAGTGAAGCAAACGGGCCAGCTGGAATTTTTCCGTAGGAGCATTCCTGGCCTCACACCATGAAACATACTTTCGCGATATACGGTGATATTGCTTAACTGTCACGTCCTTCCTAGCCTTTATCAGAGTAGGAATGACCTCATCCGGAATGCCCTTTTCCGCTAGGATCCGGCGTTCAACCGCCATGCCGTCAAACGCAGCCGCAGTAAGTCTTCGAACAGACAGGGCCCCTGTTGTAGCAGGTCCTGTCTTAGAGGAAGAGGCCACGGATCTTCTGTGAGCATTTCCTGCAGATCTGGATACCAGGCCCTTCGCGGCCAATCCGGAACAATGAGAATTGTCTGTACTCCTCTTTTTCTTATTATTCTCAACACCTTGGGGATGAGAGGAAGAGGAGGAAACACATAGACCGACTGGAACACCCATGATGTCACTAGGGCGTCCACTGCCACCGCCTGAGGGTCTCTTGACCTGGCGCAATACCTCTGTAGTTTTTTGTTTAGGCGGGACGCCATCATGTCTATCTGGGGCAGGCCCCACTGACTTGCAATCTGTGCGAAGACTTCCTGATGAAGTCCCCACTCTCCTGGATGTAGATCGTGTCTGCTGAGGAAATCTGCTTCCCAGTTGTCCACTCCCGGAATGAACACTGCTGACAGTGCGCCTACATGATTTTCCGCCCAGCGAAGAATCCTGGTGGCTTCCGCCATAGCCACTCTGCTCCTTTTGCCGCCTTGGCGGTTTACATGAGCTACAGTGGTGATGATGTCTGACTGGATCAGAACCGGTAGGTCGCGAAGCAAAGTCTCCGCTTGACGAAGGGCATTGTATATGGCCCTCAGTTCCAGGACGTTGATGTGGAGACAAGTCTCTTGACTTGACCAAAGACCTTGGAAGTTTTTTCCCTGTGTGACTGCTCCCCAACCTCGGAGGCTCGCGTCCGTGGTCACCAGAACCCAGTCCTGAATGCCGAATCTGCCACAATCCAGAAGGTGAGCACTCTGCAGCCACCACAGGAGAGATACCCTGGCCCTGGGGGACAGGGTGATCAACTGATGAATCTGTAGATGTGACCCGGACCACTTGTCCAGTAGGTCCCATTGGAAGGTCCTCGCATGGAACCAGCCGAAAGGAATGGCCTCGTAAGATGCCACCATCTTTCCCAGGACTCGAGTGCAGTGATGCACCGACACCTGTTTTGGCTTCAATAGGTCCCTGACCAGAGTCATGAGTTCATAGGCCTTCTCTATAGGAAGATAAAACTTTTTCTGGTCCGTATCCAGAATCATGACTAAGAAGGTCAAACGGGTCGTAGGAACTAACTGTGACTTCGGGAAATTGAGAATCCAGCCGTGTTGCTGTAACACCTCCAGTGAAAGTGACACGCTGTTCAACAACTGCTCTCGTGATTTCGCTTTTATTAGGAGATCGTCCAAGTATGGGATAATTGTGACACCCTGCTTGCGCAGGAGCACCATAATTTCCGCCATTACCTTGAGGAAAATCCTCGGGCCGTGGACAGCCCAAACGGCAACGTCTGAAATTGGTAACGATAATCCTGTACCGCAAATCTCAGGTACGCCTGATGAGGTGGATATATGGGAACATGAAGGTATGCATACTTTATGTCCAGTGACACCATAAAATCCCCCCCTTCTAGACTGGCGATGACCGCTCTGAGCGATTCCATCTTGAACTTGAACCTTTTCAAGTATAGGTTCAAGGATTTTAAATTTAAAATGGGTCTGACCGAACCGTCCGGTTTCGGAACTACAAATAGGGTTGAGTAATACCCCCTCCCTTGTTGCAGCAGGGGAACTTTGACCACTACCTGTTGAAGACACAATTTTTGAATTGCATTTAAGACTATCTCCCTTTCTGGGGGAGAAGCTGGTAGGACCGATTTGAAAAACCGGCGAGGAGGCACCTCTTCGAATTCCAGCTTGTAACCCTGGGAAACAATTTCTATTGCCCAGGGATCCACCTGTGAGTGAACCCAGATGTGGTTGAAAAGTCGAAGACGTGCCCCCACTGGGGCGGACTCCCTCAGCGGAGCCCCAGCGTCATGCGGTGGATTTTGTAGAGGCCGGGGAGGACTTCTGCTCCTGAGAACTAGCTGTGGATGGCAGGTTTTCCCTCTGGCAAGAAAGGACGATCCTCGTGCTTTCTTGCTTTTATTTGACCGAAAGGACAGCATTTGATAATGTGGCGCTTTCTTAGGCTGTGAGGGAATATAAGGCAAAAAATTTAATTTACCTGCCGAGCAGTGGAGACCAGGTCCGAGAGACCTTCCCCAAACAATCCCTCACCCCTGTAAGGTAAAACCTCCATATGCCTCTGACAATTCTAAATACTTTTGTCGTATAAACAACCCTTTATGAAGTCTAAGAACACTGTACGCTGTTTGCTTAAGAAGTACCGTTAGGGTACGCTATTTGCGTAACGATCGCTCCGCCGTAGGCGAGACGCTCAAGCGTCACGTTCGCTCACGGCCCAGTGATCACAGGACACGTTATTGGTTATGACTAGAGTAATGATTCGCTATGGCGTAGCATACGCTCGAGACCACGAGGAGGTCACCAGCGGCGCAGACGCTCACAACGCTATACCTTAATGTTTAAACCTTATACCAATGAAATACACAGAATACCTTAATGTGAGTACAGGGTGTAAGTGCAACCTTGTGTAACCTGACTAACTACAAGGCTGCTTGAGCGTCACCGACGCTCAAGTGAACACTTAATACTATAGAAAATACACAGATACTGGTTTAGGTTCCAAAGCCTATTAACTGTATTATATCTAATATATTTGAAAAAGGGGATAACAGTACAAATGATACACTACAATATAACAGAGACTTCCTAACCACAGAACTAAACAATAAATACAAAAAGACAATACTACACTGACCTAAATGCAATACAATACAATACTATCTAATACAATACAATACTAGCCTAGTCTAGGGGAGATATGAGAGAACAGAACAGAGAGAGAGAGAGAGAGAGAGAGAGAGAGAGAGAGAGGAGAGAAATTGGCTCACAGAAAGACAATGATTACGGAGAGAAACTTACGCACAAAGGGTATGATCGCCTGCGCCTCGATATCCAGCTCCCGGCTATCAGCAGATAACCGTTGATGAGAGAGTGAGAGCTGGATGTGGTCGGCCTGCCTATTTATGCCCCACACACAATGCAATCTCCTGGTCCTACAATCCCATTGTCCATTGGCCGAAGGAATTCGGCCCTGCATCATAACAAAAGGTCATAGGGTGATTCATACAGGTGGGCTGTGACGATTTCCAACAGCTCAGGTGGGTGGGAAACTGGGTTTCCCGCCGCATACCTGAGTATGTGTAAATAATAGAAATGGACATAAACTTCTTATGTCCATAACTATTCGCACGAGCGATTAATACGCTCCAAACCAACACCGGAATATTACTAATTAAATACTCTTCCGATGGGTACCAAACACTGCTGTATGATTCCTGTTAGACCCTTCGTACGATGCAAAGAGGGATTCCTCAGCTCAGGGACATTCTATATTAACCAAACTTTCAGAATCTATCAAGGGGACCATGATCTACAAACTACATTAATTGTGAACATTTGTAACGAATGAGTCGCACGCTACGACTACATAAACTCTACCGTAAATACGCATACCGCGCCTGCGAGTGCACGCTATTGCGGGTATGCGCCTTCACGGGAGAGCGTACGCATGCGCAGCGCGGACCAGTGTGCGGTGCAAATATGGCAACGTGCATAGAGACATTTTTCTGACTTTGACGGTCCACCCTTTGGCAGTCAATAATAACTGCCACCTTCTAAAATATTTAAGGAGAAAAATGTAAGTCAGGGGTTAATTGATTTCCATGGTTGGGTAGGGGAGAAGAGTGGAGTAGGTGTGAAGAGGGTATGACCTAGTGAGAAAGCAGAAGCATGTGTGTATGAGTCCATGTTTGGAGGGTCATGTATCATCGTGCCGTACGTGTGGTAAATCAAGCTTCGAGGTATTGCGAAGTATACATTTGAATTCCTTCTTATCCTGTGGTACAGGTCTGTGGATGGGCTGTCAAACTCTACCGAGCTCATTTCGGCTGTGGTTGTAACAAAATGGGGATGCACATTTTAGTTGATGATACATGAATGGGGGAGGTATGTGGTTGCTAATATCTGTGCCTGTATTCCCTATCGTCTATGTGTGTCGTTACCTGAGGGTTGTAGAGATGAAGATAAAGAACACTTACGAAAAATGCAATGATATTCTATGTCAGGGAAATGTACATCTGTTGTTGAAGTTGTGTTCGGTATCTGTTGAGAGTCGTCTTCTTTGCGCTGTTTTGCTCCTTAGGCATGAGCAACAAGCTTTGTCAGTGCCATCAGATTTACAAAAATGTTGGGCTAGCGTGAGTTTAAAAATACTAGGGAAACTGGGGATCCATGGCAAAGTTCATCAAGTGTCCATATTTAAAGTTGTCAAATCTTCTTCTTTGGTGCTTGTCTGTTGTCTGTATAGCGTCTCGTCAACTTCCTCGTCCAAGGGGGTCTTTGTATCTTGGAGAAAAGCAGAAAAACAGGTGAAAGAAACGGACCGTATAATCGCATTTTCATCACATTCTGGTTTCTATCATTGGGTCATAAATCAAATCCAGGTTAATTACGGTTTCCTCACTCCTCAAGCTCATCACTTTTGTACTTTGTTTGCACCTCATTAAAGCCTGCCCGCATCTAAATATCAATCCAATCGATATAACGACACCCAAGATACATAGTAGAAACTTTCCAACATCCATTATGACTCCTTGAGCCCAGTCTCCTAAACCGGAGAACCAATTTCGCGGGTTCAACCATGACACCCAACCAGTCAGCTCATTACCTACAGCAGCAAGGGTGAGATTGTGTTTTCGACGAAATTCCCACTTCAATTGGAGAATATCGTCCATCTTTTGGTCTATGACCTCTACCGGGTCCTCGGTGCTATTTGTGATATACGTGCAACACTTTATGCCGTACTGTGTTGCCAATGTAACACAATATCCGCCTGTTACTGCTGTAAGATAATTAAGAACCATCCTATGCTGAACTAGTTCTGTTTTGTAGGCTTGAAGTTCTCTTCCAGTGTATCTAAACGTGTCATCATACATTTCAGTGATATTATCTAACAAATTGGCGAGTGCGGAAATGTATCTATAATTCATCACACCTCGAGCGGTGCGAGTGAAATCTAACGCTACCAGAACCTGAATCCCGGTGGATTCATGGATAAGATCAGAGGCCGGATGCTCTAACCTTTCTGACAGTTGTCTTTTAACTCGGTGCTCGTAATGAGTGTGAGTATAAGGAGCTTGGGCACCACGGTGTATGTCCTTCATTTTGTCATGTGTAACAGTCATCACTTCAGGCAATACTTTTCCAATATAACACAATCCTTCAGAGTTTGGGGCAAGCCACTTGTACGCCTTTCTCCCGCATATGAAATATGCGTCATCGGGGAGAACATAAGGGACGGAGAAGGACATGACCATGTTACAAACCTTCCAGGTGAAATCTCCTGACCCTAATTCTTCCAACTGCTTAATGCACGTATCAGTTTGTACGATATGTGCACAGTATCCTGGTGATACCTCTCCAACTCTAGTAATCCTATTTCCTAAGGTATATCGATACCGGAAAGATTTTCCTCTACTGGCTATGTGGCGTACGAGCTCTGTATCTGTAGGCATTCTATCTGCTCTGTGTGAAAAGGTCATGGTAAGGTTGCTCCACGACACTTCCCAATTTCCCGGTTTTCTGGGATTGGAGATGTTGAAACATAAGAGGGACCTATCCACATGGTATTGGTGGAGCTTCAAACTAGGAGGGCTGGAGATGTTAAACCTCCGATCCACCGGTCTCCCACCACTTAGCTCAAGTACCTCCCCTAACGTTAAAGGAAATGGTACTAGCCCTGATTTGCTGTGACCCTGAGGTACTTGAGAGCATACCCAACAATCTGTTTGGTTTAACACGTTACCCACTAAGGAGTGATAGTCACTCAATGGATGCCGGTCCATATGGATATTAAAACTAGATTGGCATTTCTTTATGCATCCATCTTCAACCAGATTATCACAGAGCCTACAGATACAATTTTCTTCAGCTAACAATCCATCACAATTTCTTCTATCGGATCGTTTTCTGATACTCGCCTTTGCTTGTTGGTTTGGTTGATCTTGGAAAACTACGCCTCCATCATCATAATCGGAACCCATTCCAGAACCTCTCTCGACCTCTATGGTACTCTCGCCGGAACAGACTGCTCTGGTCAACATCATGGTTAACATCAAAATCCGGATCACAGTCTCTTGGGGCAAGTCCATCTTTGAGGAGGAAATAGAGAAGAATGAGAAGGGGGAAAAAGAAATTTTTAAGGGAGAGGGGCTGGGAAGTGGAGAAAAACAATAAAAGGGAGAGGGGAGTCGACAACTGCTTCCGGTCTTCAAGGCTCAGGTGCCGCCTCAGTCCTCCTGGAACAGACACTCTAGTGATACAACCTCTACCGTCTGTTCCTTATCACGGGACTTCTCTGGATCAGCAACCTTTTTGCAGTGGGATGAATGGACCCAAGTCTCTCTCTCAGCAACCTTCAATGCTGTGGTGCTAGTCAATAAGACCTGGTATGGTCCTTCCCATCTATCAATAAGACAACCTGAGCGTAGAAAATTTCGTATCATTACATAATTCCCAGGTTCAATGTCATGACAATTACTATCTGGTAAATCAGGAATCACCAACTTCAGATTATCATTTTGATTCCTCAACTGTTTACTCATGTTAATTAAGTATTTTACAGTTACTTCATTGTTACATTTCAAATCATCCTGAGGGTTAATCATGACATGCGGTTGTCGACCAAACAAGATTTCAAAAGGAGACAGATTAAGAGGGGACCTGGGAGTGGTTCTGATGCTATACAAAACAATGGGTAAAGCTTCTGGCCACGTCAATCCTGTCTCTGTCATTACTTTACTCAATTTATTTTTAATAGTGCTGTTCACTCTTTCGACCTTCGCGCTCGCCTGTGGACGGTACGGAGTGTGCAGCTTGCTAATACCCATTAATTTACACATTCCTTGAAAGACATCACCTGTAAAATGGGTACCCCTATCACTTTCAATGATTCTAGGGATACCATATCTACATACAAATTCCTGCACAATTTTCTTAGCTGTAAACATAGCAGTATTTGTAGCTGCTGGAAATGCTTCGACCCAATTCGAGAAAACATCTATACAGACAAGTACATATTTCAAATTTCGACATGGGGGTAATTGAATGAAGTCAATTTGTATTACCTGGAAAGGGCCGCCGGCAGGTGGGATATGGGATGGTTCTGTAGGTATTGCTTTTCCAATATTCTTTCTCAGACAGGTAAGGCATGACATTGCTCTTTTACCCGCATGAGAGGAGAATCCTGGGGCGCACCAGTATGCTCTTACCAATTTGCACATCCCCTCCTTGCCTAGATGAGTCAGCCCGTGAGCTGCTTCAGCCAGACATGGAAGGTATGCCCTGGGGGCCACCGGTTTACCATGTCCATCCGTCCAGAGCCCTGAGGACTCCTGGCCATATCCCTTTGCCTTCCAGACTGCTCTTTCCTGTGTGGAACACAAATTCTGCATCTCACACAACTTTTGTGTGTTGATGGTATTAAATACCATCAGTTGTGTGGTGTCTGTCTGTATGGGGGTAGCAGCTGCAAGCTTTGCGGCTTCGTCTGCTCGGCTGTTACCAAGTGACACTGGGTCTTGACTATATGTATGTGCTTTACATTTGATAACAGCCACTCTGTCGGGTTCCTGTATCGCTGTTAGAAGCCTTTTTATATGAGCTGCATGCGCTATCGGTGTGCCAGCTGCCGTCATGAAATTTCTGAGCCGCCATAGGGCTCCGAAATCATGGACTACCCCGAAGGCGTATCTAGAATCGGTGTACATATTGGCTGACTTACCCTTAGCCAATTCACATGCTCTGGTTAGGGCGACCAGTTCAGCAACCTGGGCTGAGTGAGGTGGGCCTAGCGGTTCCGCTTCTATGGTGTCTTGGTCATCTACGACTGCGTATCCAGTACACAAGTCTCCCGAGTCTGACTGTCTGTGACAACTACCGTCCGTGTAGAACGTGAGTTCTGCATCTTCCAGTGGATTGTCACTGATGTCAGGCCTTGCGGTAAAATTTTGGGTCAAATATTCCATACAATCATGTGTATCTTCCTTTGCATTAAATCCTCCTTCCCCATCACTCTCACCTTCCACCCTTTGTGCCTGACCAGGCACACCTGGGAGAAATGTTGCAGGATTTAATGCACTGCATCTCCTTATGGTGATGTTTACTGGGGCCATTAATGCCAATTCCCATCTTGTAAACCTTGCTGATGAGACGTGTCTGGTTTGGGCAGAATTCAATAAGGCAGATACCGCATGCGGTGTATGGATTGTGAGGTTGTGGCCTAGCACGACATCTTCGCTTTTTGTCACTAGCAATGCTATCGCCGCAACGCTACGCAAGCATGTGGGGAGGGATCGCGCTACCGTATCTAGCTGAGCGCTGTAATATGCAACTGGCCTGCTGGCATCACCGTGTTTTTGTGTTAGTACACCTGCTGCGCACCCAGCACTTTCTGTTCCGTATAGTTCAAAGGGTTTCCCATAGTCTGGCATACCTAGTGCTGGTGCCTGCGTTAGGCATTGCTTGAGTCTCTCAAATGCTGTTTCAGATTCGTCTGTATGCGAAATCCGATCAGGTTTGTTTGAAGAGACCATTTCCTGCAAAGGTAGCGCCAATATGGAAAACCCTGGGATCCAATTACGGCAATACCCACACATTCCTAGAAACGTCCTGATCTGTTGCTGGGTTTGTGGCAGTGTCATGTCTCTAATGGCTTGGATTCTATCAGCGGTCAGGTGTCTCAGTCCTTGTGTTAGACAGTGTCCCAAATATTTTACCTTAGTTTGGCATAATTGTAACTTGTCTTTGGAAACCTTGTGACCTGTGTCTGAAAGATGAAACAGGAGTGTTTCGTATCCTTCAGGGAAGCTTCCAATGAATCAGAACACAGTAGTAGATCATCCACGTACTGTATCAACACTGATCCACTCTCCGGTTGGAAAGGCTGTAAACAATCATGCAAAGCCTGAGAAAATATACTTGGACTATCTATGAAACCTTGGGGTAACCGAGTCCACGTGTATTGGACTCCTCTGTATGTGAATGCAAACAAATATTGGCTGTCAGGGTGCAGAGGTACCGAAAAGAATGCGGAGCAGAGGTCAATAACAGTGAAAAATTTGGCAGTGGGAGGAATTTGCATTAGGATGACAGCTGGATTAGGCACTACGGGGAACTGACTCTCAACTATTTTGTTAATCCCCCTTAGATCTTGCACTAGCCTGTAACCCCTCCCCCCACTCTTTTTAACAGGGAAGATGGGACTATTTGCTGTGCTGGACGTTCTTACTAGAATGCCCTGTTGTAGCAAGCGCTCTATTACGGGAAAAACTCCTAACTCCACCTCTGGCTTCAGAGGATACTGTGGGATTTTTGGAGCTATCCTACCATCTTTTACTTGTACAACTACTGGAGCTACATTTGCCATTAATCCAGTGTCCTGTCCATCTTTTGTCCAAAGTGACTCTGGTATCTGAGATGTCATCTCTTCTACTTGGGATGGATTCCTATTTGTCATAATGGAATGTGACATTAATTTTGATGGGGAGTCTAACATGTCTCGTACTTCCTGAGCGTGATTCTCAGGGATGTCCAAGAATACACCTTCAGGAGTACAATAAATGACGCAACCCATTTTACATAGTAAGTCTCTACCCAGGAGATTAGTTGGTGCCGATGCAGCCAGCAAAAAGGAATGCTTGGTATGCAAAGGCCCTATTGTAATCTCGGCTGGTTTGCTAACAGGGTAGTGCTGGACTACTCCTGTTACTCCCATGGCTGGAATTGTCCTACCAGTGGTTCTCATGCCCACTGTCGAATTTATCACTGACTTGGCCGCCCCTGTGTCTACAAGAAAGTTTAAAGTTTTACCAGCTACATTGATTGCAATTTCTGGTTCGCTTCCAAGACTAGCAATCAACTTAACTGGGTGCAGATTACAGGTATGGCCACACCCCTATTGGGTATGCTGACCTCCCTGAATCCCGTTGGCAGCAACTACTTGTGAGGGGGTTAGCTGGGAACTACCAGAGGCATGCCAACCTCTGTTCGGGGGGTATCTTTTTGTTTCTCCTGTATGTGGCTCAAAACTCCGCCTCTGTGGACCCTGCTCCCATTGTCGTGTGTTGTGTTGTTGTCTAGGGGGTTGAAAAGATCTTTGTACATTCTTTGTTCTACATTCTCGTGCAAAGTGTCCCGGTCTGTTACAAGAAAAACATGTTATTACACTTGCCTTACCCACAGGATTCGGTGGTACATACGCAGGCTGCTTTGTGGTCAGCGCCTGTATACTTACGGACATCAACTTATCACTTTGCGACTCCCTGTGCCTAGTGATATTTCTGTCGTGATCAATAGCAGCCTCTCTCAATGTGGACACTGACAGACCTCGCCAGCATGGTTGCGTGGTCTGTACCCTAGCTTTTAATGTTTCTTTCAAACCATCCATCAGTACAGATACTGCTACTTCTCGATGGTTTGGGTTGGTCTTAATGTCTTCTATACCAGTGTACTTTGCCATTTCTAATAGTGCCCGGTGAAAATATTCTGTTGCAGTTTCGGACTCCTTTTGCTTAATGGAAAATATTTTATTCCATTTAACAACGGCAGGGAAATACTCCTTTAGCTGTAAATTTATCCTTTTTACATTATCCTTGTTGTACACGTCTGTAAGCGGTACATCTTTATCCAATGCACAGTCAGCTAAAAATTGAGTTGCGTCAACATTGGAAGGTAAACAAGCTCTTAGCAGTATCTGCCAATCCTTGTTGTTGGGTTCTACAGTGTTACCTAGATCCCTGATGTATTTTTGGCTAGCAACTAAATCCTTCCTGGGGTCAGGAAATTCGGACACTATTGTTCTTAATTCCATTCTGGAAAATGGAGTGTACATGGCAATGTTCCTTATGGGAGTGGCTCCAGACACATCTGTTTTTCCATTGGGAACTGCTATTACCCTTACAGGAGCAATTCTAACAGCCTCTTCCTGTGTAGATTCTACAGCTTGTTGTGGTACAATTGTTTCAGTGTAGTGAATGGTGCCGTACTTACCCGTTGACACGACCTCACCTATCCCTCCGCTAGGGGCTTTCACTAATCTCGTGGGTGTCGCTGTGCCTACTGTGGTCTCTGCTATGGTGGCTGCAAGAGAGAGAGCTGAAATTGTTGCTGAATCGTCTTCTTGATCACACTCCTGAGGAAGGTTCAAAACAGGGTACATCTTGCACGGGTTAATACTTGCATGAGTTATTTGGTTAACATCATTAACATTTACAAGGTTACTAAGAGTTTTTGTTTTATAACCCAGTGCGTTTCTCTCCGTAATCAACTTCTCTCCTGCAATGTATGGTGGAGGAGGAGCTGTGGCTATCAGCTTCCTGACTGCCCCAGATCCTGCCGCCAGAGCCAAACCTCTCTGTATCTCACCTTCCTGGTGCCATAACTGTAAATAATCATGATGCTGAATTCGTCTCTTTGCTGATTTTACGAGACATATCCTCCTCCTTAAATTTTGTAACACTTCTGGACTAAAGCTACCTATTCTTGGGAATTTGTCCCTGTCTTGTACAGTCATTCTCTCCCATTCATCACATAAAGATTCGGTGTGACTTCCATATTTTTCACACATTACATATCGTGCCGACCCAACTGGTCGGTTCACAGAATCAACCTGAACCAGGGTTGATCGCCCCCTACCTGAGCAACTGGCCCCCATAGTCTGCAGGTGTTGCTTAGTCCTCCTTGGATCTCTGTATCAAGGTTTTCAGCAAGCCTTTTCAGACAACCAAATTACTCCACAGTAGGCCGGCGGTGGCGGTTTACCGAGTACCCCACTCACTCGCCCACCTCGACCAATACGACCTGATCACACCGATATGGTGCTGGCGTACTCGATACAGGGCCCCTATGGAACCTTCAGTTTACTGGAACATATGAGGGTTACCCGCAGGACACTTACTCTTTCCAGTAAAGTTGGGGTTGTTAGATATTTCCTGAGTGACCAGCGAACTTCCCTTCCAAAAATAAAAAATTACACAAATCACGTCAGAATGTACAAATAGCGTTTGTGACCACTTTACTCTAATGGTATTAGGTCAGATTACTAACTACTGCACACAATTACGTGTGGTCCAATCGTTCAGTACACAAGCACTACTTGTTATGTACTGAAAGATCAATGGAATCGATGTTTCCGGCCGCGATTCCTTCAGCAAGAGCTTGTATGGCCTATATGGGTTCTGCACCAACACCCCAGGCGTTGTGCCACTGGACTTTTATAGCGGACCTTTTACCTTACGACCTCCTGGTCTTGTTACCTTATGACCTCCTGGTCTTGTTACCTTATGACCTCCTGGTCTTGTTACCTTATGGTCCGCTATACTCTAATGCTCAAATATTATTTAACCAGGGATGCCTCCCTAGCCACCGTATATGTCACTTACACGTATGTCCCTTGACGAGTACCCGGCTTTCCTTTTGGTTCCACCTTAAAGTTGTATAAACTTATGTATACAAAACCACACTCACTCAACACATGTACACTTTGTTTCTATATCTATTTCTGCGCAGAAATTGTCTTCAGTCCAACAGTGTTACCAATTAGGAGTAGGATCTGTTAAACTAAATTTCAGATTTTTCCAAAAATAGATTTGCGTTATTTACCGCGTCGCGTTATCTACCGCTGTGCGTTACTTATCGCCTTTGCGCTAATTATCGCTTTTCGTGACTTGAGCTACGTGGGCGTAACCGGACGCTACGTTGCGTAGTGAACGCTGCGTGCGTCTGCCTTTGGATTGCGTACGCTAGTCTTTGTTAGCGACACGTGTACGCAATGCAAAGATCCACCGTAACACAATATATACTTTTATCAATGTAAATGATCCCTGATCATCTACCGCAATCCACACTGACTGCCTTGTATCTCAGACAAATCGTGTGTTGTTCTATACTTTAACTATTACCTCTACTATGAAATAACAGCAAATCTCTTTTAGCACTTTCTATCAACTATAAAAATTGGCAAACAGGAATAGTGATATACGAAATTGAAAAAAAAAGAAATGCAGATAAATGTATGCGTGCGTGTATACGCAAGACAGAAGAGAAATAAAACAGTTTTTAAAAGACACAAGCGTTTTGTTCTTACTTCCGGTTCCCGGATTCCTTCAGCACTCTTTATCTAAGCGAAGCAGACGCTTATCCCGTCAGCACTGGGAGACAACCTCCCACCCTTTGCTGGGGGATAATGTCTGCTGATCTACCTAGTGCAGATATGAGAAGGATAGGACGAGTCCCCAATTGACAATTCTAAATACTTTTGTCGTATAAACAACCCTTTATGAAGTCTAAGAACACTGTACGCTGTTTGCTTAAGAAGTACCGTTAGGGTACGCTATTTGCGTAACGATCGCTCCGCCGTAGGCGAGACGCTCAAGCGTCACGTTCGCTCACGGCCCAGTGATCACAGGACACGTTATTGGTTATGACTAGAGTAATGATTCGCTATGGCGTAGCATACGCTCGAGACCACGAGGAGGTCACCAGCGGCGCAGACGCTCACAACGCTATACCTTAATGTTTAAACCTTATACCAATGAAATACACAGAATACCTTAATGTGAGTACAGGGTGTAAGTGCAACCTTGTGTAACCTGACTAACTACAAGGCTGCTTGAGCGTCACCGACGCTCAAGTGAACACTTAATACTATAGAAAATACACAGATACTGGTTTAGGTTCCAAAGCCTATTAACTGTATTATATCTAATATATTTGAAAAAGGGGATAACAGTACAAATGATACACTACAATATAACAGAGACTTCCTAACCACAGAACTAAACAATAAATACAAAAAGACAATACTACACTGACCTAAATGCAATACAATACAATACTATCTAATACAATACAATACTAGCCTAGTCTAGGGGAGATATGAGAGAACAGAACAGAGAGAGAGAGAGAGAGAGAGAGAGAGAGATGAGAGAAATTGGCTCACAGAAAGACAATGATTACGGAGAGAAACTTACGCACAAAGGGTATGATCGCCTGCGCCTCGATATCCAGCTCCCGGCTATCAGCAGATAACCGTTGATGAGAGAGTGAGAGCTGGATGTGGTCGGCCTGCCTATTTATGCCCCACACACAACGCAATCCCATTGTCCATTGGCCGAAGGAATTCGGCCCTGCATCATAACAAAAGGTCATAGGGTGATTCATACAGGTGGGCTGTGACGATTTCCAACAGCTCAGGTGGGTGGGAAACTGGGTTTCCCGCCGCATACCTGAGTATGTGTAAATAATAGAAATGGACATAAACTTCTTATGTCCATAACTATTCGCACGAGCGATTAATACGCTCCAAACCAACACCGGAATATTACTAATTAAATACTCTTCCGATGGGTACCAAACACTGCTGTATGATTCCTGTTAGACCCTTCGTACGATGCAAAGAGGGATTCCTCAGCTCAGGGACATTCTATATTAACCAAACTTTCAGAATCTATCAAGGGGACCATGATCTACAAACTACATTAATTGTGAACATTTGTAACGAATGAGTCGCACGCTACGACTACATAAACTCTACCGTAAATACGCATACCGCGCCTGCGAGTGCACGCTATTGCGGGTATGCGCCTTCACGGGAGAGCGTACGCATGCGCAGCGCGGACCAGTGTGCGGTGCAAATATGGCAACGTGCATAGAGACATTTTTCTGACTTTGACACCTCTGAGTCGGCATCACCTGTCCATTGCCGGGTCCATAGTACTCGTCTAGCAGAAATCGACATAGCGTTGACTCTAGAACCCAGTAGGCCAATTTCTCTTTGAGCATCCCTCATATAGAAGGCAGCATATTTAATATGACCCAGGGTTAATAAAATGGTATCCTTAATCCAGGGTACCCAATTCCGCTGATAAGGTATCTGTCCATGCTGCTACAGCGCTACAAACCCAAGCCGACGCTATCGCCGGTCTGAGTAAGGTACCAGTGTGTGTGTGTAAATGGACTTTAATGTAGCCTCCTGCTTGCGATCAGCAGGATCCCTGAGGGTAGCCGTATCTTGGGGTGGCAGTGCTACCTTTTTGGATAAGCGTGTCAACGCTTTGTCTACCTTCAGGGAGGATTCCCACCGTATCCTGTCCTTGGTCGGGAAAGGATACGCTATAAGTATCCTTTTGGGAATTTGCAGTTTATTGTCTGGAGATTCCCAAGCTTTTTCAAATAAGTCGTTCAGCTCATGAGAAGGGGTAAAGGTTACCTCAGGTTTCTTTTCCTTATACATGTGTAGCCTCGTGTCAGGGACAGGGGGTTCCTCTGTGATATGCGAAACATCTTTTATTGCAATAATCATATACTGAACACTTTTAGCCAACTTTGGCTGTAACTTTGCATCATCGTAGTTGACACTAGAGTCAGAATCCGTGTCGGTATTAGTGTCTACCATTTGGGACAGTGGGCGCTTTTGAGACCCCGAGGGTCCCTGCGACATAGGGGCAGGCAGGGCCTGACTCTGCATAATTCCTGGACTCCGCTTTGTCCAACCTTTTGTGCAATAATTTACATTAGCACTTAAAACATTCCACATATCCACCCAGTCAGGTGTCGGTGTTGCCGACAGAGACACCACATTTATTTGCTCCACCTCCTCACTAGGAAAGCCTTCTACCTCAGACATGCCGACACACGCATACCGACACACCACACACTCAGGGAAACCTCTTATCTGAAGACCGTTCCCCCACAAAGGCCCTTTGGAGAGACAGAGAGAGAGTATGCCAGCACACACCCAGCGCTAATGGCCCAGGAAAAAAAAACACTATATGTTTACCCAGGTAGCGCTGTAATTATCTATTTTGCGCCAAATTATGTGCCCCCCCTTTCTTTGAAACCCTCTTTCACCGTGTAAGCAGGGGAGAGTTCGGGGAGCTTCCTCTCATCGGTGTGCTCTGGAGAAAATGGCGCTGGTGAGTGCTGAGGAACAAGCTCCGCCCCCTCAGCGGCGGGCTTCTGTCCCGCTTAAAAATTCAAAATATGGCGGGGGATCTCTCTTATATACAGTGCCCAGCTTGTATATAAGTTTATTGCCACCTTTGGAGGTCCATATTGCTGCCCAGGGCGCCCCCCCCTGCGCCCTGCACCCTTACAGTGACTGCCGTTTGTGACTGCTGTGTGGGAGCAATGGCGCACAGCACTACCGCTGTGCGTTACCGCAGTGAAGATCTGAAGTCTTCTGCCGCCTTTGAAGTCTTCTTTCTTCACATACTCACCCGGCTTCTGTCTTCCGGCTCTGCAAGGAGGACGGCGGCGCGGCTCTGGGACGAACTGCGGGGTGAGACCTGCGTTCCGTTCCCTCTGGAGCTAATGGTGTCCAGTAGCCTAAGAAACAGAGCCTAACATTAAAGTAGGTCTGTTTCTCTCCCCTCAGTCCCACGATGCAGGGAGTCTGTTGCCAGCAGGCTCCCTGAAAATAAAAAACCTAACAAATACTTTCTTTTCAGGAAAACTCAGGAGAGCTCCCTGTAATGCACCCAGTCTCCTCTGGGCACAGTAATAAACTGAGGTCTGGAGGAGGGGCATAGAGGGAGGAGCCAGTGCACACCCATACCTATCCCCGTCTATCCCCATGGTCCTTACGGAGTCCCCAGCATCCTCTAGGACATAAGAGAAATAGGATTTTAATTACCTACCGGTAAATCCTTTTCTCGTAGTCCGTAGAGGATGCTGGGGTCCATATTAGTACCATGGGGTATAGACGGGTCCACCAGGAGCCATTGGCACTAAGAGTTTAATAGTGTGGGCTGGCTCCTCCCTTTATGCCCCTCCTACCAGACTCAGTCTAGAAATTGTGCCCGAGGAGACGACATACTTCGAGAGAAGGAATTACACAGATAGTGGCGAGATTCATACCAGCTCACACAACAGGCAAATCCGGCTAATATGCCGGAAAACTCAGCAACAGCTGAAACAGTAAATAATGCAGAACTTACCTAGGAACCAGTCAGTACTGAACTATAAAACAAATGCAGGAAAACACAGCACTGGGCGGGTGCCCAGCATCCTCTACGAACTACGAGAAAAAGATTTACCAGTAGGTAATTAAAATCCTATTTTCTCTTACGTGCTAGAGGATGCTGGGGTGCCATATTCGTACCATGGGGATGTAACAAAGCTCCCAGTATGGGAGGGAGAGCGCGGAGGCTCCTGCAATACTGCTTGACCAAACTTGAGGTCATCAGAGGCCAAAGTATCGAACTTGTAAAACTTGGCAAACGTGTTCGATCCAGACCAAGTAGCTGCTCGGCAAAGTTGAACAGCCGAGACACCCTGGGCAGCCGCCCAGGAAGAGCCCACTTTACAAGTAGACTGGGCCATTACAGATCTTGGACACTGCAATCCTGCCGTGGAATAAGCATGCTGGATAGTGAACTTGATCCAGCGTGAAATCGACTGCTTAGAAGCAAGACCCCCAATTTTCTTGGGATCATAGAGGACAGAGAGTCACTTTTTCTATGATGAGCCGTCCTCTACACATAAATATTCAAAGCCCTCACATCATCCAAGGCCTTTAAAGCAATTGAGGAGTCAGTAGCCACTGGCACCACAATAGGTTGGTTGATATGGAAAGCAGATACAACCTTAGGCAGGAACTGTGGACGAGTCCTAAGTTCCGCCCTGTCTTCATGGAAGATCAGATAGTGACTTTTACAAGATAAAGCCCCCAATTCCGACACGCGTCGTGAAGATGCCAAAGCCAACAAAGTGACCGCCTTTCAAGTAAGAAACTTGATATCAGCCTCCTGTAGAGGCTCAAACCAAGCTGATTGCAGGAACTGTAACACCACATCCAGATCCCAGGGTGCCGTTGGTGCCACAAAGGGAGGCTGGATGTGCAGAACCCCTTTCAAAAATGTCTGAAACTCAGGGAGGACGGCCAATTGTTTTTGGAAGAAGATGTACAAAACAGAGATTTGGACCTTGATGGAGCCCAATCTCGGTCCCATATCCACATCTGCTTGCAGGAAAAGGAGAAAACGTCCAAGCTGAAACTCCACTGCAGGAAATTTCTTTTTTTTCCAAATGCGATGGTAATGTTTAGACGTTACCCCCTGTCAAAGTCAGAAAAATGTCTCTATGCACACTGCCATATTTGCACCGCACACTGGTACATGCTGCGCATGCGTGCGCTTTCCCGTGACTGCGCATACCCGCTATTGCGTGCACCCGCTCGCACGGTATGCGTATTTACGGTAAAGAGTATGTAGTCGTAGCGTGCGACTCATTCGTTACAAATGTTCACAATTAATGTAGTTTATAGATCATGGTCCCTTTGATAGATTCTGAAAGTTTGGTTAAAATAGAATGTCCCTGAGCTGAGGAATCCCTCTTTGCATCGTACGAAGGGTCTAACAGGAATCATACAGCAGTGTTTGGTACCCATCGGAAGAGTATTTAATTAGCAATATTCCGGTGTTGGTTTGGAGCGTATTAATCGCTCGTGCGAATAGTTATGGACATAAGAAGTTTATGTCCATTTCTATTATTTACTCATACTCAGGTATGCGGCGGGAAACCTAGTTTCCCACCCACCTGAGCTGTTGGAAATCGTCACAGCCCACCTGTATGAATCACCCTATGACCTTTTGTTATGATGCAGGGCCGAATTCCTTCGGCCAATGGACAATGGGATTGTAGGGACTATGAGATTGCATTGTGTGTGGGGCATAAATAGGCAGGCCGACCATATCCAACTTCACTCTCTCATCAACGGTTATCTGCTGATAGCCGGGAGCTGGATATCGAGGCGCATGCGATCATACCCTTTGTGCGTAAGTTTTCTCTCCGTAATCATTGTCTTTCTGTGAGCCAATTTCTCTCATCTCTCCCCGTCTCTCTCTCTCTCTCTCTCCACTTTTCTCTTATATCTCTCATAGTATTATAGCATTGTATTGTATTGCATTTAGGTCAGTGTAGTATTGTCTTTTTGTATTTATTGTTTAGTTCTGTGGTTAGGAAGTCTTTGTTATATTGTAGTGTATCATTTGTACTGTTATCCCCTTTTTACAAGTATATTAGATATAATACAGTTAATAGGCTTCGGACCCTAAACCAGTATCTGTGTATTTTCTATAGTGTTAAGTGTTCACTTGAGCGTCGGTAACGCTCAAGCAGCTTTGTAGTTAGTCAGGTTACACAAGGTTGCACGTACACCCTGTATTCACATTAAGGTATTCTGTGTATTTCATTGGTATAAGGTTTAGACATAAAGGTATAGCATTGTGAGCGTCTGCGCCGCTGGTGACCTCGTGGTCTTGAGCGTAAGCCACGCCATAGCGAATCATTACTCTAGTCATAACCAATAACGTGTCCTGTGATCACTGGGCCGCGAGCGAACGTGACGCCTGAGCGTCTCGCCTACGGCTGAGCGATCGTTACGCAGATAGCGTACCCTTACGGTACTTCTTAAGCAAACAGCGTACAGTGTTCTTAGACTTCATAAAGGGTTGTTTATACGACAAAGGAATTTAGCATTGTCAATTGGGGACTCGTCCTATCCTTCTCATATCTGCACTAGGTAGATCAGCAGACATTATCCCCCCAGCAAAGGGTGGGAGGTTGTCTCGCAGTGCTGACGGGATAAGCGTCTGCTTCGCTTAGATAAAGAGTGCTGAAGGAATCCGGGAACCGGAAGTAAGAACAAAACGCTTGTGTCTTTTAAAACTGTTTTATTTCTCTTCTGTCTTGCGTATACACGCACGCATACATTTATCTGCATTTCTTTTTCAATTTCGTATATCACTATTCCTGTTTGCCAATTTTTATAGTTGCTAGAAAGTGCTAAAAAGAGATTTGCTGTTATTTCATAGTAAAGGTAATAGTTAAAGTATAGAACAACACACGATTTGTCTAGGAGACAAGGCAGTCAGTGTGGATTGCGGTAGATGATCAGGGATCATTTACATTGATAAAAGTATATATTGTGTTACGGTGGATCTTTGCATTGCGTACACGTGTCGCTAACAAAGACTAGCGTACGCAATCCAAAAGGCAGACGCACGCAGCGTTCACTACGCAACGTAGCGTCCGGTTACGCCCACGTAGCTCAAGTCACGAAAAGTTGAATTAGCGCAAAGCGATAATTAGCGCAAAGGCGATAAGTAACGCACAGCGGTAGATAACGCGAAGCGGTAAATAACGCAAATCTATTTTTGGAAAAAAATCTGAAATTTAGTTTAACAGATCCTGCTCCTAATTGGTAACACTGTTGGACTGAAGACAATTTCTGCGCAGAAATAGATATAGAAACAAAAGTGTACATGTGTTGAGTGAGTGTGTTTTTTTTTTTATATACATAAGTTTATACAACTTTAAGGTGGAACCAAAAGGAAAGTCGGGTACTCGTCAAGGGACATACGTGTAAGTGACATATACGGTGGCTAGGGAGGCATCCCTGGTTAAATAATATTTGAGCATTAGAGTATAGCGGACCATAAGGTAACAAGACCAGGAGGTCATAAGGTAACAAGACCAGGAGGTCATAAGGTAACAAGACCAGGAGGTCACAAGGTACTAAAAGGTCCGCTATAAAGGTACAAGAGGCACAACGCCTGGGGTGTTGGTGCAGAACCCATATAGGCCATAAGCTCATGCTGAAGGAATCGCGGCCGGAAACATCGATTCCATTAAATCTCTCAGTACATAACAGGTAGTGCTTATGTACTGAACGATTGGACCGCACGTAATTGTGTGCAGTAGTTAGTAATCTGACCTAATACCATTAGAGTAAAGTGGTCACAAACGCTATTTGTACATTCTGACGTGATTTGTGTAATTTTTTATTTTTAAAGGGAAGTTCGCTGGTCACTCAGGAACTATCTAACAACCCCACCTTTACTGGAAAGAGTAAGTGTCCTGCGGGTAACCCTCATATGTTCCAGTAAACAGAAGGTTTTTGGTAGGGCCCTGTATCGAGTACGCCAGCACCACGTCGGTGTGATCAGGTCGTATTGGTCGAGGTGGGCGAGTGAGTGGGGTACTCGGTAAACCGCCACCGCCGGCCTACTGTGGAGTAATTTGGTTGTCTGTAAAGGCTTGCTGAAAACCTTGATACAGAAATCCAAGGAGGACTAAGCAACACCTGCAGACTATGGGGGCCAGTTGCTCAGGTAGGGGGCGATCAACCTTGGTTCAGGTTGATTCTGTGAACCGACCAGTTGGGTCGGCACGATATGTAATGTGTGAAAAATATGGAAGTCACACCGAATCTTTATGTGATGAATGGGAGAGAATGACTGTACAAGACAGGGACAAATTCCCAAGAATAGGTAGCTTTAGTCCAGAAGTGTTACAAAATTTAAGGAGGAGGATATGTCTCGTAAAATCAACAAAGAGACGAATTCAACATCATGATTATTTACAGTTATGGCACCAGGAAGGTGAGATACAGAGAGGTTTGGCTCTGGCGGCAGGATCTGGGGCAGTCAGGAAGCTGATAGCCACAGCTCCTCCTCCACCATACATTGCAGGAGAGAAGTTGATTGCGGAGAGAAACGCACTGGGTTGTAAAACACAAACTCTTAGTAACCCTGTAAATGTTAATGATGTTAACCAAATAACTCATGCAAGTATTAACCCGTGCAAGATGTACCCTGTTTTGAACCTTCCTCGGGAGTGTGATCAAGAAGACGATTCAGCAACAATTTCAGCTCTCTCTCTTGCAGCCACCATAGCAGAGACCACAGTAGGCACAGCGACACCCACGAGATTAGTGAAAGCCCCTAGCGGAGGGATAGGTGAGGTCGTGTCAACGGGTAAGTACGGCACCATGCACTACACTGAAACAATTGTACCACAACAAGCTGTAGAATCTACACAGGAAGAGGCTGTTAGAATTGCTCCTGTAAGGGTAATAGCAGTTCCCAATGGAAAAACAGATGTGTCTGGAGCCACTCCCATAAGGAACATTGCCATGTACACTCCATTTTCCAGAATGGAATTAAGAACAATAGTGTCCGAATTTCCTGACCCCAGAAAGGACTTAGTTGCTAGCCAAAAATACATCAGGGATCTAGGTAACACTGTAGAACCCAACAACAAGGATTGGCAGATACTGCTAAGAGCTTGTTTACCTTCCAATGTTGACGCAACTCAATTTTTAGCTGACTGTGCATTGGATAAAGATGTACCGCTTACAGACGTGTACAACAAGGATAATGTAAAAAGGATAAATTTACAGCTAAAGGAGTATTTCCCAGCCGTTGTTAAATGGAACAAGATATTTTCCATTAAGCAAAAGGAGTCCGAAACGGCAACAGAATATTTTCACCGGGCACTATTAGAAATGGCAAAGTACACTGGTATAGAAGACATTAAGACCAACCCAAACCATCGAGAAGTAGCAGTATCTGTACTGATGGATGGTTTGAAAGAAACATTAAAAGCTAGGGTACAGACCACGCAGCCATGTTGGCGAGGTCTGTCAGTGTCCACATTGAGAGAGGCTGCTATTGATCACGACAGAAACATCACTAGGCACAGGGAATCGCAAAGTGATAAGTTGATGTCCGTAAGTATACAGGCGCTGACCACAAGGCAGCCTGCGTATGTACCACCGAATCCTGTGGGTAAGGCAAGTGTAATAACATGTTTTTCTTGTAACAGACCGGGACACTATGCACGAGAATGTAGAACAAAGAGTGTACAAAGATCTTTTCAACCCCCTAGACAACGACACGACACACGACATTGGGAGCAGGGTCCACAGAGGCGGAGTTTTGAGCCACATACAGGGGAAACAAAAAGATATCCCCCGAACAGAGATTGGCATGCCTCTGGTAGTTCCCAGCTAACCCCCGCACAAGTAGTCGCTGCCAGCAGGATTCAGGGAGGTCAGCATACCCAATAGGGGTGTGGCCATACCTGTAATCTGCACCCAGTTAAGTTGATTGCCAGCCTTGGAAGTGAACCAGAGATTGCAATCAATGTAGCTGGTAAAACTTTAAACTTTCTTGTAGACACAGGGGCGGCCAAGTCAGTGATAAATTCGACAGTGGGCATGAGAACCACTGGTTGGACAGTTCCAGCCATGGGAGTAACAGGAGTAGTCCAGCACTACCCTGTTAGCAAACCAGCCGAGATTACAATAGGGCCTTTGCATACCAAGCATTCCTTTTTGCTGGCTGCATCGGCACCAACTAATCTCCTGGGAAGAGACTTACTATGTAAAATGGGTTGCGTCATTTATTGTACTCCTGAAGGTGTATTCTTGGACATACCTGAGAATCACGCTCAGGAAGTACGAGACATGTTAGACTCCCCATCAAAATTAATGTCACATTCCATTATGACAAATAGGAACCCATCCCAAGTAGAAGAGATGACATCTCAGATACCAGAGTCACTTTGGACAAAAGATGGACAGGACACTGGATTAATGGCAAACGTAGCTCCAGTAGTTGTACAAGTAAAAGATGGTAGGATAGCTCCAAAAATCCCACAGTATCCTCTGAAGCCAGAGGTGGAGTTAGGAGTTTTTCCCGTAATAGAGCGCTTGCTACAACAGGGCATTCTAGTAAGAACGTCCAGCACAGCAAATAGTCCCATCTTCCCTGTTAAAAAGAGTGGGGGGAGGGGTTACAGGCTAGTGCAGGATCTAAGGGGGATTAACAAAATAGTTGAGAGTCAGTTCCCCGTAGTGCCTAATCCAGCTGTCATCCTAATGCAAATTCCTCCCACTGCCAAATTTTTCACTGTTATTGACCTCTGCTCCGCATTCTTTTCGGTACCTCTGCACCCTGACAGCCAATATTTGTTTGCATTCACATACAGAGGAGTCCAATACACGTGGACTCGGTTACCCCAAGGTTTCATAGATAGTCCAAGTATATTTTCTCAAGCTTTGCATGATTGTTTACAGTCTTTCCAACCGGAGAGTGGATCAGTGTTGATACAGTACGTGGATGATCTACTACTGTGTTCTGATTCATTGGAGGCATCCCTGAAGGATACGAAACAGCTCCTGTTTCATCTTTCAGACACAGGTCACAAGGTTTCCAAAGACAAGTTGCAATTATGCCAAACTAAGGTAAAATATTTGGGACACTGTCTAACACAAGGACTGAGACACCTGACCGCTGATAGAATCCAAGCCATTAGAGACATGACACTGCCACAAACCCAGCAACAGATCAGGACGTTTTTAGGAATGTGTGGGTATTGCCGTAATTGGATCCCAGGGTTTTCCATATTGGCGCTACCTTTGCAGGAAATGGTCTCCTCAAACAAACCTGATCGGATTTCGCATACAGACGAATCCGAAACAGCATTTGAGAGACTCAAACAGTGTCTAACGCAGGCACCAGCACTAGGTATGCCAGACTATGGGAAACCCTTTGAACTATACGGAACAGAAAGTGCTGGGTGCGCAGCAGGTGTACTAACACAAAAACACGGTGACGCCAGCAGGCCAATTGCATACTACAGCGCCCAGCTAGACACGGTAGCGCGATCCCTCCCCACATGCTTGCGTAGCGTTGCGGCGATAGCATTGCTAGTGACAAAAAGCGAAGATGTCGTGCTAGGCCACAACCTCACAATCCATACACCGCATGCGGTATCTGCCTTATTGAATTCTGCCCAAACCAGACACGTCTCATCAGCAAGGTTTACAAGATGGGAATTGGCATTAATGGCCCCAGTAAACATCACCATAAGGAGATGCAGTGCATTAAATCCTGCAACATTTCTCCCAGGTGTGCCTGGTCAGGCACAAAGGGTGGAAGGTGAGAGTGATGGGGAAGGAGGATTTAATGCAAAGGAAGATACACATGATTGTATGGAATATTTGACCCAAAATTTTACCGCAAGGCCTGACATCAGTGACAACCCACTGGAAGATGCAGAACTCACGTTCTACACGGACGGTAGTTGTCATAGACAGTCAGACTCGGGAGACTTGTGTACTGGATACGCAGTCGTAGATGACCAAGGCACCATAGAAGCGGAACCGCTAGGCCCACCTCACTCAGCCCAGGTTGCTGAACTGGTCGCCCTAACCAGAGCATGTGAATTGGCTAAGGGTAAGTCAGCCAATATCTACACCGATTCTAGATACGCCTTCGGGGTAGTACATGATTTCGGAGCGCTATGGCGGCTCAGAAATTTCATGACGGCGGCTGGTACACCGATAGCGCATGCAGCTTATATAAAAAGGCTTCTAACAGCGATACAGGAACCCGACAGAGTGGCTGTTATCAAATGTAAAGCACATACATATAGCCAAGACCCAGTATCCCTTGGTAACAGCCGAGCAGACGAGGCCGCAAAGCTTGCAGCTGCTACCCCCATACGGACAGACACCACACAACTGATGGTATTTAATACCATCAACACACAGAAGTTGTGTGAGATGCAGAATTTGTGTTCCACACAGGAAAGAGCAGTCTGGAGGGCAAAGGGATATGGCCAGGAGTCCTCAGGGCTCTGGACGGATGGACATGGTAAACCAGTGGCCCCCAGGGCATACCTTCCATGTCTGGCTGAAGCAGCTCACGGGCTGACTCATCTAGGCAAGGAGGGGATGTGCAAATTGGTAAGAGCATACTGGTGCGCCCCAGGATTCTCCTCTCATGCGAGTAAAAGAGCAATGTCATGCCTTACCTGTCTGAGAAAGAATATTGGAAAAGCAATACCTACAGAACCATCCCATATCCCACCTGCCGGCGGCCCTTTCCAGGTAATACAAATTGACTTCATTCAATTACCCCCATGTCGAAATTTGAAATATGTACTTGTTTGTATAGATGTTTTCTCGAATTGGGTCGAAGCATTTCCAGCAGCTACAAATACTGCCATGTTTACAGCTAAGAAAATTGTGCAGGAATTTGTATGTAGATATGGTATCCCTAGAATCATTGAAAGTGATAGGGGTACCCATTTTACAGGTGATGTCTTTCAAGGAATGTGTAAGTTGATGGGAATTGATAGTAAGCTGCACACTCCGTACCGTCCACAGGCGAGTGCGAAGGTCGAAAGAGTGAACAGCACTATTAAAAATAAATTGAGTAAAGTAATGACAGAGACAGGATTGACGTGGCCAGAAGCTTTACCCATTGTTTTGTATAGCATCAGAACCACTCCCAGGTCCCCCCTTAATCTGTCTCCTTTTGAAATCTTGTTTGGTCGACAACCGCATGTCATGATTAACCCTCAGGATGATTTGAAATGTAACAATGAAGTAACTGTAAAGTACTTGATTAACATGAGTAAGCAGTTGAGGAGTCAAAATGATAATCTGAAGTTGGTGATTCCTGATTTACCAGGTAGTAATTGTCATGACATTGAACCTGGGGATTATGTAATGATACGAAATTTTCTACGCTCAGGTTGTCTTATTGATAGATGGGAAGGACCATACCAGGTCTTATTGACTAGCACCACAGCATTGAAGGTTGCTGAGAGAGAGACTTGGGTCCATTCATCCCACTGCAAAAAGGTTGCTGATCCAGAGAAGTCCCGTGATAAGGAACAGACGGTAGAGGTTGTATCACTGGAGTGTCTGTTCCAGGAGGACTGAGGCGGCACCTGAGCCTTGAAGACCGAAAGCAGTTGTCGACTCCCTTCTCCCTTTTATTGTTTTTCTCCACTTCCCAGCCCCTCTCCCTTAAAATTTCTTTTTCCCCCTTCTCATTTTTCTCCTCAAAGATGGACTTGCCCCAAGAGACTGTGATCCGGATTTTGATGTTAACCATGATGTTGACCAGAGCAGTCTGTTCCGGCGAGAGTACCATAGAGGTCGAAAGAGGTTCTGGAATGGGTTCCGATTATGATGATGGAGGCGTAGTTTTCCAAGATCAACCAAACCAACAAGCAAAGGCGAGTATCAGAAAACGATCCGATAGAAGAAATTGTGATGGATTGTTAGCTGAAGAAAATTGTATCTGTAGGCTCTGTGATAATCTGGTTGAAGATGGATGCATAAAGAAATGCCAATCCAGTTTTAATATCCATATGGACCGGCATCCATTGAGTGACTATCACTCCTTAGTGGGTAACGTGTTAAACCAAACAGATTGTTGGGTATGCTCTCAAGTACCTCAGGGTCACAGCAAATCAGGGCTAGTACCATTTCCTTTAACGTTAGGGGAGGTACTTGAGCTAAGTGGTGGGAGACCGGTGGACCGGAGGTTTAACATCTCCAGCCCTCCTAGTTTGAAGCTCCACCAATACCATGTGGATAGGTCCCTCATATGTTTTAACATCTCCAATCCCAGAAAACCGGGAAATTGGGAAGTGTCATGGAGCAACCTTACCATGACCTTTTCACACAGAGCAGATAGAATGCCTACAGATACAGAGCTCGTACGCCATATAGCCAGTAGAGGAAAATCTTTCCGGTATCGATATACCTTAGGAAATAGGATTACTAAAGTTGGAGAGGTATCACCAGGATACTGTGCACATATCGTACAAACTGATACGTGCATTAAGCAGATGGAAGAATTAGGGTCAGGAGATTTCACCTGGAAGGTTTGTAACATGGTCATGTCCTTCTCCGTCCCTTATGTTCTCCCCGATGATGCATATTTCATATGCGGGAGAAAGGCGTACAAGTGGCTTGCCCCAAACTCTGAAGGATTGTGTTATATTGGAAAAGTATTGCCTGAAGTGATGACTGTTACACATGACAAAATGAAGGACATACACCGTGGTGCCCAAGCTCCTTATACTCACACTCATTACGAGCACCGAGTTAAAAGACAGCTGTCAGAAAGGTTAGAGCATCCGGCCTCTGATCTTATCCATGAATCCACCGGGATTCAGGTTCTGGTAGCGTTAGATTTCACTCGTACCGCTCGAGGAGTGATGAATTATAGATACATTTCCGCACTCGCCAATTTGTTAGATAATATCACTGAAATGTATGATGACACGTTTAGATACACTGGAAGAGAACTTCAAGCTTACAAAACAGAACTAGTTCAGCATAGGATGGTTCTTAATTATCTTACAGCAGTAACAGGCGGATATTGTGTTACATTGGCAACACAGTACGGCATAAAGTGTTGCACGTATATCACAAATAGCACCGAGGATCCGGTAGAGGTCATAGACCAAAAGATGGACGATATTCTCCAATTGAAGTGGGAATTTCGTCGAAAACACAATCACACCCTTGCTGCTGTAGGTAATGAGCTGACTGGTTGGGTGTCATGGTTGAACCCGCGAAATTGGTTCTCCGGTTTAGGAGACTGGGCTCAAGGAGTCATAATGGATGTTGGAAAGTTTCTACTATGTATCCTGGGTGTCATTATATCGATTGGATTGATATTTAGATGCGGGCAGGCTTTAATGAGGTGCAAACAAAGTACAAAAGTGATGAGCTTGAGGAGCGAGGAAACTGTAATTAACCTGGATTTGATTTATGACCCAATGATAGAAACCAGAATGTGATGAAAATGCGATTATACGGTCCGTTTCTTTCACCTGTTTTTCTGCTTTTCTCCAAGATACAAAGACCCCCTTGGACGAGGAAGTTGACGAGACGCTATACAGACAACAGACAAGCACCAAAGATGAAGTTTTGACAACCTATGATATGGACACTTGATGAACTTTGCCATGGATCCCCAGTTTCCCTAGTATTTTTAAACTCACGCTAGCCCAACATTTTTTGTAAATCTGATGGTTCAGACAAAGCTATTTGCTCATGCCCAAGGAGCAATACAGCGCAAAGAAGACGACTCTCAACAGATACCGAACACAACTTCAACAACAGATGTACATTTCCCTGACATAGAATATCATTGCATTTTTCGTAAGTGTTCTTTATCTTCATCTCTACAACCCCCAGGTAATGACACACATAGACGATAGGGAATACAGGCACAGATAGCAGCAACCACATACCTCCCCCATTCATGTATCATCAACTAAAATGTGCATCCCCATTTTGTTACAACCACAGCCGAAATGAGCTCGGTAGAGTTTGACAGCCCATCCACAGACCCTTAGTACGGGATAAGAAGGAATTCAAATGTATACTTCGCAATACCTCGAAGCTTGATTTACCACACGTACGGCACGATGATACATGACCCTCCAAACATGGACTCATACACACATGCTTCTACTTTCTCACTAGGTCATACCCTTTTCACACCTACTCCTCTCTTCTTCCTTACCCCACCATGGAAATCAATTAACCCCTGACTTACATTTTTCTCATTAAATATTTTAGAAGGTGGCAGTTATTATTGACTGCCAAAGGGTGGACTGTCAAAGTCAGAAAAATGTCTCTATGCACACTGCCATATTTGCACCGCACACTGGTACATGCTGCGCATGCGTGCGCTTTCCCGTGACTGCGCATACCCGCTATTGCGTGCACCCGCTCGCACGGTATGCGTATTTACGGTAAAGAGTATGTAGTCGTAGCGTGCGACTCATTCGTTACAAATGTTCACAATTAATGTAGTTTATAGATCATGGTCCCTTTGATAGATTCTGAAAGTTTGGTTAAAATAGAATGTCCCTGAGCTGAGGAATCCCTCTTTGCATCGTACGAAGGGTCTAACAGGAATCATACAGCAGTGTTTGGTACCCATCGGAAGAGTATTTAATTAGCAATATTCCGGTGTTGGTTTGGAGCGTATTAATCGCTCGTGCGAATAGTTATGGACATAAGAAGTTTATGTCCATTTCTATTATTTACTCATACTCAGGTATGCGGCGGGAAACCTAGTTTCCCACCCACCTGAGCTGTTGGAAATCGTCACAGCCCACCTGTATGAATCACCCTATGACCTTTTGTTATGATGCAGGGCCGAATTCCTTCGGCCAATGGACAATGGGATTGTAGGGACTATGAGATTGCATTGTGTGTGGGGCATAAATAGGCAGGCCGACCATATCCAACTTCACTCTCTCATCAACGGTTATCTGCTGATAGCCGGGAGCTGGATATCGAGGCGCATGCGATCATACCCTTTGTGCGTAAGTTTTCTCTCCGTAATCATTGTCTTTCTGTGAGCCAATTTCTCTCATCTCTCCCCGTCTCTCTCTCTCTCTCTCCACTTTTCTCTTATATCTCTCATAGTATTATAGCATTGTATTGTATTGCATTTAGGTCAGTGTAGTATTGTCTTTTTGTATTTATTGTTTAGTTCTGTGGTTAGGAAGTCTTTGTTATATTGTAGTGTATCATTTGTACTGTTATCCCCTTTTTACAAGTATATTAGATATAATACAGTTAATAGGCTTCGGACCCTAAACCAGTATCTGTGTATTTTCTATAGTGTTAAGTGTTCACTTGAGCGTCGGTAACGCTCAAGCAGCTTTGTAGTTAGTCAGGTTACACAAGGTTGCACGTACACCCTGTATTCACATTAAGGTATTCTGTGTATTTCATTGGTATAAGGTTTAGACATAAAGGTATAGCATTGTGAGCGTCTGCGCCGCTGGTGACCTCGTGGTCTTGAGCGTAAGCCACGCCATAGCGAATCATTACTCTAGTCATAACCAATAACGTGTCCTGTGATCACTGGGCCGCGAGCGAACGTGACGCCTGAGCGTCTCACCTACGGCTGAGCGATCGTTACGCAGATAGCGTACCCTTACGGTACTTCTTAAGCAAACAGCGTACAGTGTTCTTAGACTTCATAAAGGGTTGTTTATACGACAAAGGAATTTAGCATTGTCACCCCTTCCTAGTCTTATCAGGGTAGGAATGACTTCACTCAGGATACCCTTCCGAGCGAAGATCTGGCGTTCAACCGCCATGCCGTCAAACATAGGCGTGGTAAGTATTGATAAGCGAACGGCCCATGCAGTAGCAGATCCTCCCGAAGAGGTAAAGGCCTTGGATCTTCCAGCAGAAGATCCAGTAGACCCGCGTACCAAGCCCTCCTTGGCCAGTCCGGAGCAATGAGGATTGCCAGAACCTTTGTTCTTACCAGCTGAAGAACTTTTGGTATCAGAGGAAGTGGAGGGAACACATACACTGACGTGAACACCCACGGTGTTACCAGTGCGTCCACTGCCTGTGGGTCTCTCGACCTAGAACAGTACCTCCGCAGCTTCTTGTTGAGGCGGGAGGCCATCATGTCTATGTGAGGAACCCCCCACCAACCGGTTACCTCCTCGAACACCTCCGGATGGAGGCCCCACTCTCCTGGATGGAGATCGTGTCTGCTGAGGAAGTCTGCTTCCCAGTTGTCTACTCCCGGAAGGAAGATTGCAGACATCGCCACCGGGTGCTTTTCTGCCCAGAGGAGGATTCTTGACACCTCTGACAAGGCAGACCTGCTCTTCGTTCCGCCCTGTCGGTTTATGTAGGCCACTGTGGTCACGTTGTCCGACTGTACCTGAACAGCCCAATCCTGTAGAAGGTGTGCTGCTTGCAGAAGGCCGTTGTACACGGCTGTTAGTTCCAGAATGTTTATCGGGAGAAGGGATTCTTGATCCGACCACCTTCCTTGGAAGGTTTTCCCCTGAGCGACTGCTCCCCAACTACTTAGACTTCCATATGTGGTTAGAAGGATCCAGTCATGCACTCCAAACCTTCATCCTTACAGTAGTTGTAGCCACCAGAGGAGCAAAATCCTGGCTTTCGGTGACAAACATATCCTCTGGTGCATGTGTAAGTGAGATCCCAACCACTGGTCCAAGAGATCCAGCTCAAAGGATCGAGCATGAAACCTTCCGTACTGTGGAGCCTCGTAGGATGCAACCATCTTCCCCAGAAGGCGGATGCATTGATGAACAGATACCCGTGTAGGCTTTAAGACATCCCTGACCATTGACTGAATCACTAATTCTCTCTCGACCGGCAGAAACACCCTTTGCACTTCCGTGTCTAGGATCATCCCCAGGAAAGACAGCCTCCCTGTTGGCTCCAGATAAGACTTTGGAACGTTCAGGATTCAACCGTGTCGTGAGAGCAATGGATCGCAACAAATTCTCCCTGGACAACGCCTTGATCAGGAGACCGTCCAGATACCATCATCTCCGCCATCACCTTGGTGAAGACCCTTGGTGCTGTGGAGAGGCCAAACGGCAGCGCCTGAAACTGATAGTGATCGTCCAACAGTACAAACCTGAGGTATGCCTGATGCGGTGACCAGATGGGAATGTGGAGGTACGCATCCTTGATGTCCAGGTACACCAGGAACTCCCCCTCCGTCAGACCCGAGATGACAGCTCTCAGATACTCCATCTTGAATTTGAACTCCCTGAGGTAGGGGTTCATAGATTTTAAGTTCAGAATTGGCCGTACCGAACCATCCGGCTTCGGTACCACGAAAAGATTCGAATAGTAACCTTTGTTCCACTGATGAGGTGGAACTGGAACAATGACCGTGGATACCACCAATTTTTGGATAGCTTCCAGAAGAATTGTTCTGTCTGCCGGCAGAGCTGGCAAGCGTGACTTGAAGAAACGGTGAGGTGGGAGATCTTGATACTCCAGCCTGTACCCTCTGGACACTATATATCCAGTACCCAGGGGTCCAGGCCAGATGACACCCAGATGTGGCTGAAATGCCGCAGTCTTGCCCCCCACCTGACCTTCCTCCAGACCTAGCTGTCCACCGTCATGCGGAGGACTTAAAGGGTATCAGAAGCAGGCTTCTGGTTTTGGGAACCTGCGGGAGCAGGCTTCTTTCCTTTAGCACTACCACCTCTGAAGAAGGTGTTCGAAGGCTTGTTCTTTCTAGGCCTCGCGGGCCGAAAGGGCTGTGACGAGGCTGGTGCAAAAGGCTCCTTCGTAGCCGGTGCAGCTGAGCGGAGAGAAGGAGACTTAATCGAGGTAGCCGTGGCAATATACACATCCAGCGCCTCCCCAATGAGAGCCTGACCTGTATATGGTAGGCCCTCCACACTCTTCCTGGATTCCGCGTCCGCAGACCATTGGCGCAGCCAGAGACCCCTGCGAGCCGAGACGGACATGGAGGAGATCCCAGCAGCCATGGAACCCAGGTCCTTCATGGAGTCTACCAGGAACCCTGCAGAATCCTGAATATTACGTAAAAATAAATCTACGTCACCTTCCTGCAGAATCCTGAATTTTACGTTAAAATAAATCTACGTCACCTTTATCCATCGTAGTCGATTCCTCCTGCAGAGTGATTGACCACCTGGCAATACCCTTAGAAATCCAAGCACAGGCTATAGTTGGCCGCAGTATATAGCCCCTGAAGCCGTGTAAATGGATTTTAGCGTAGCATCCACCTTGCGATCTGCCGGGTCTTTCAACGCGGTAGATCCCAGGACTGGTAATACCACCTGTTTGGACAGCCTAGACACAGAGGCGTCGACAATCGGCGGAGACTCACATTTTTTTTCTATCTTCTTCTGGGAAGGGAAAAGCAACCAAAACCCTCTTAGGGATCTGGAATTTTTTCTCCGTATTTTCCCAGGCTTTATCAAAGATAGCATTTAATTCCTTAGATGGTGTGAAAGTGAGGGGGGGGGGATTTTTACGGTCTGTGAAAAAAGCCTCCTCAACCTGCTCAGGAGTTGTGTCAGTACAGGTTGAGTATCCCTTATCCAAAATGCTTGGGACCAGAGGTATTTTGGATATCGGATTTTTCCGTATTTTGGAATAATTGCATACCATAATGAGATATCATGGTGATGGGACCTAAATGTAAGCACAGAATGCATTTGTGTTTCATATACACCTTATACATACAGCCTGAAGTTAATTTTAGCCAATATTTTTCATAAATTTGTGCATTAAACAATGTGTGTGTACATACACACAATTCATTTATGTTTCATATCCACCTTATACACACAGCCTGAAGGTCATTTAATACAATATTTTTTATAACATTGTGTATTAAACAAAGTTTGTGTACATTGAGCCATCAAAAAACAAATGTTTCACTATCTCACTCTCACTCAAAAAAGTCCGTAATTCGGAATATTCCGTATTTCGGAATATTTGGATATGGGATACTCAACCTGTAATGTGTAACACATCCCTCACGGCCTCAATCATCAACTGCACCACCTTAGCAAGTGATGCCGTCCCCCTTGACACATCCCCATCACCGTCTGCAGTGTCAGAATCGGTGTCCGTGTCATCCTGCATAATCTTGGCAAGTGCACGTTTGTGAGAATGTACCGCAGGGGACCCTGAGGAAGCAGTATCAGACCATGCAACCATAGAGGATTGCAGTACCCGAGTGGCTTGCTCAGTTCTAGCAACCCTATCTGAAATCTGAGAAATAGTCCCCCCTAAGAGAGGCTAACCATTCCGGCTCTCTAGCTGGGATCTGCGCTATAACAGTGCAATCCTGATTACATGGGATGGGATCTTCCTGGGAAGATAAATCCTCTGCAGCATATGAAACAGTCTCTAGACATGTTTACAATTTCACACCAATCACCCCACATACACACAGTGTACCGGGCAGACAGAGTTTATCCCCCAAGAAAGGCAGAGACACACACAGATTGGAGCCAACACACACAGCGCTATTATTGGTATAGGGAGACCCCAAACCAGTGCTGACTGTGTCCCTTAATAGGTGACAAAGCCTTTACACAGCCTCCTCTCCCTTCTACAACCACCTGGTACCGTACAGATAGCTGGAGGTGCTCTGGAGGAACTGTTCTTCCACTGGCAGCGTGTCTGCAGGCATCATAATGGCGCTGAACGCTGCTGGGTCGGCTCTGAGGAGAAGCTCCGCCCCTTTAATGGCGCTGTCTTCCCGCTCTTCTGAGATTATACTGGCCTGAGGATTTTGTGCTGGCTGAGATCCGCAGACCCAGAGAGGCTTGATTTGGTCAGTGTAGGGTTAGGTGCTAACTCAGGGCGCCCCACCGAAGTACAGCTGAGCCGCCCGGGAGCGCAGTTAATACTGCGCTCCTACCCTTAAGCCGCCATCTTCACACTGACCCCCCACTTGTCAAGGGGGACAGTGACTCACTCGCCACACTTCAGCTCTGCAAGGGGGTGGCGGCCTGCTGCTGGGGTGAGCGTTCCCCTGTGGCGGGGCGTGATCTGTCCCCTCTGGAGCTTAATGTCCAGTCAGCAGAGACAGTGGCTCAGACCCCGCAGGGTGGACACTGCTCCCCCTTTCAGTCCCTCGCTGCAGGCAGGCTGTTGCCAACAGCCTCCTGTAAAAAAATAAACTCTAAAATAAAAATTTTCTAAGAAAGCTCTGTAGAGCTCCCCTAGCTGTGACCAGCTCCTCCAGGCACATTTTCTAAACTGAGTCTGGTAGGAGGGGCACAGAGGGAGGAGCCAGCTCACACTATTAAACTCTTAAAGTGCCAATGGCTCCTGGTGGACCCGTCTATACCCCATGGTACTAATATGGACCCCAGTATCCTCTAATCCTCTAGGACGTAAGAGAAAAAAGTTTTAGTGTTATAACGTTTCGGGGATTTTCACCCCATTTAATGCTGGGGTGTAAATCTCCGAAGCGTTGTTATACCACTAAAACCTTTTTTCACTGTTCTGAATCTGGGAGTGCCGCCTTGTTTGTATTAGTGCATAGATGGGTTTAACACCCTGGGAGGGCACACCAGTGAGTTGTATCTACTAAGGGTTACGCTGCCCTGGGTTTTGGATAGAGATTATATATATATATATATATATATATATATATATATATATATATATATATATATATATATATACACACAGGTTGAGTATCCCTTATCCAAAATGCTTGGGACCAGAGATATTTTGGATATCGGATTTTTCCGTATTTTGGAATAATTGCATACCATAATGAGATATCATGGTGATGGGACCTAAATCTAAGCACAGAATGCAATTATGTTACATATACACCTTATACACACAGCCTGAAGGTAATTTTAGCCAATATTTTTTATAACTTTGTGCATTAAACAAAGTATGTCTACATTCACACAATTCATTTATGTTTCATATACACCTTATACACACAGCCTGAAGGTCATTTAATACAGTATTTTTAATAACTTTGTGTATTAAACAAAGTTTGTGTACATTGAGCCATCAGAAAACAAAGGTTTCACTATCTCACTCTCCCTCAAAAAAGTCCGTATTTCGGAATATTCCGTATTTCGGAATATATGGATATGGGATACTCAACCTGTATATATATAATTTATTTTATTTTTTTGCAAAGGAAATATAAAGTTGCAGAGAAATAACAATGCATAGCACAGGTCGCTGGTATAAAGCCTGTCTTTTACTTTTTTACATAGATTGCAAAAGTCTAATTTTGCTAATAATGTCCTATGTACTTCATATTGCTATGTTTGTAGAAAGTGAATTGGTATAAAGCCAAAGATTTAGAATAACGATGCATGGAGCAGGTCACTAGTATGCAACCTGTTCTGTTCCTTTTTACCCTATGTTGTATACGTCCTCAATTCTGCTTTTTCCTCAATCTAGCATCTCTGTTCACTTATATTGTACTAGGTACTTAGGATTAGTGGTGAGGCTAAACTGCTAAGTCTGTGGCAATCAGGCTATTTGGTGCAATTTGAGAGTATGTATACGCGGAAACATCTGTAGATAAACACATTACCGCTGAAAATACGAAAGGGCTCATCATACCATGTGTGGCAAAAACAGTAATAAATTATGTCCACACAGGTCTTGCTGAAGCAGAGCACTGCCTATCATCGAATTATCAGGATGTTACGGTCAGTATAAGCCTCTGGATCTAGCCATCACACAAACCAAAGTATTCCCACAACCCTTACACTGAATAGACATTGTTGTCACCTCTTTAGACACTGGTCAACTTACTCAGCATGGGTCACCTCCTCCCCAACACCAGCTACTGTACTTATGCCTTCTCCCAAGCTCTGACTAGCCGAATAATCACACCCATGTGGTCCACCTGTGAATCTGTGTTATGTGTGCAGAAAATGTTTAAGGCTTAACCCTGTCTGTAACATAAGCCTGCAAACTTTCAGAGGAAGAATTAGGGGTTTAGTAGAAGTGGATAAGTTGTCCATAGAAACCAAAGAGATTCTAGTTACTATCTTCTAGAAGGTGCTAGATAAATAAAGTAGAATCTGCTACGGGAAATATCTCCACTTTTATAAACCCACACTTTAGTAAATATACCTCTTAGTCTCTCCCACAAGAGTCTGTGGCAAACTACCCTTTTTACCACACACCATTACAGTCCATTAATAAACCACTTCCATCCGGTTTGTGCCAGAATAAACTACATGGTTAATTGTCCTTACAAATGAGGTAGTTACAAATTTGCAGGATGATCATGGAAAATTACATAACCCTGCAAAGCATGACACATCAAATAACATAACAAATGAAAACAGTTGGCATTGAAGGTTTAACCATTTAAAAAAATAAAAAATAAAATCCAGCACCATAATCTCTAACTAGTGGTTTCAACTGCACTATTTACTTACCTGCTATAACAGTATTCACACATTCGTAGAGAAGAGACATTGCAGATGTACTGTGTAAAAAGAAAAAGATGATAATTTAAAACAAAAAACAAACACAGAACGGGTGATTGGAATACAAAAATGTAGAAGTGTGGGAAAATATTACTGAAAGCAGATGGAGAAAAACTAGAGTAGAGTAATTTATTTAAAAAGTAAAAAACAAAAGAATGAGCAAACCACACACTTTCAGAAAATGCACCGATAATTATCATTGTGCAGAAAATGCCTCAAAAATGAGCAAAAACAGCCCGCATTTTCGCCAGCGCAGGATTTTCACTCCTGACAAATGTTTCACATAGGCCAAAAAACTACCGAGCTATTGCATAAGGCTAATCCCAATTCACCCTAAAAATAGCGAAAAGCTCTGTTTTTTTCATCTAGACGAAAATAACGAAGCTAATTTCATCCCCCTATATATTTTCTGTATAGTGCTGTATACAGTATGTAGATGCTACAGAAATAATGGTTATTGTTGTTACCATTATTAATAGTAAAAGTTTAGTGCAAAATTTCATCAAAATTTAAATTCAGTAACCAAATATCAAATTATTTCAAAAAGGTAAATAAAATACAATGGATAGGCAAGAGTAAATATTGAAATAACTTACCTGTGTATTAAGTTTGTCAGAGGCTCAATTAATTTCTTTCCCAGTCTTGGTTCCAAGGGAGTAAGTGCCCCAAACTACAGCCAATACAGGTGGAATAAAAGCAGAAAAACACAAATATCTGAAACCATGTGGTAATCAACACCTCTGGCCAAAAACAGATGACGATCCATGTCAACATTTAGAATAATAAGACTGTGCCATTGCTATCCTAATTTTATATGATTTCTGTTATCATATTATGTTGTTTTTTAGTTTATTTTTAGAGGGGAAGGGGGTACAGAAAAACCCACAAGAGGAGAGTACAATGGGGCAGATGTTTTAAGCCTGGAGACAGCATAAGGAAGTGATAAAGCAGTGATAAGTACAAGGTGATAAACACCAGCCAATCAGCTCCTAACTGTTAATTTACATACTGGAGGTGGTAGGCTGATGCGTTCACCACCTTGCACTTATCACTGGTTTATCACTTCCTTATGCCTTCTCCAGGTTAATACATCTGCCCCAATGTTCTTCAACTAGAACAACAATCTCAACAAAGTTAAAAGTGAAAATACAAGAGAATAAACAAAAATAAGAAAATTGCATGTGGTGGAGGAATCCAGTGTCATCCCTGCTTATCCTACATTTGGTCTCACGGAAGAGGATTTTACACCAACATAAGCACCCTTTCTACCCCAAGATAAGCATCTTTCCACAAAATGTATGAATGAAAATTGAAGAGTTATGGAAGTCTTACCATTGTTAACTCCATTTCCTTGAGATACATAGGCTCCACAGAATTTACCATGGGGAATAGGTGGTTTGGAGACAACCGGGCACCAAACAGTTAAATGTTCAGGTCCCAGGATGCACTGGGTCTTCCTCATTTACCCCACATCCAGCCCTGGGCTATCCAGTTTAGTGAACAAGCCCAAAGCAGAACAGAGGAGAAGGAAGAATGGATCACAAAAGAACACATTTATATTAGGAGAGGAGAACTAGTGACCATATAATATTATTACCCATATGCCAGGTGCGTCAGGGTAGGTATCCTATGGACCTCAAAGAAAAAGAGAGTTAACAACGATAAGTCTACCGTAACTCTTGATTTCTTCTTCCGGGTCCATAGGTTCGAAATGATTTACAATGGGGGTGTCTCAAAGCAGTTTCCACTAAAGGCGTGTACACCAGGTGTGATGCACTGTACAGCCTGACACGGACTATTTGATGTGGCCGGAGCCCAGCCCCACCAACGGTACTGAACGGTACTGAGAACCCATCACCCGAAAAAGCAGCATCTTCGAAGGCGAATGTGTCGAATGAGTAAAAACAGAAGACCATGTGCCTGCTTTACAAAATTGTTCAGACGTCAAGAGGGCCCCACAGATCTACTGGAGTGAGCTTTGATGGAATTTGGAACCAGAAGGTCTGCCTCAGTGTATGCCTGACAAAAATAGGATTTTAATTACCTACCGGTAAATCCTTTTCTCGTAGTCCGTAGAGGATGCTTGGGACCACATTAGTACCATGGGGTATAGACAGGTCCAACAGGAGCCATTGGCACTTAAAGAGTTTAATAGTTTGTGCTGGCTCCTCCCTCTATGCCCCTCCTACCAGACAGTCTAGAAACTGTGCCCGAGGAGACTGACATCTTCAAGAGAAGGATTATACACAGATAGTGGCGAGATTCATACCAGCTCACACATAAAAGGCACATCAAGCTAACTAGTTTGAAAACTCAGCAACCGCTGAAACATTGCTTACCCACTAATAACGCAGTACGTAACTAACAACAAAGTTGTACTGAACTAGATAACAACTGCAGGAAAATGAAGTGCTGGGCTGGCGCCCAGCATCCCCTACGGACTACGAGAAAAGTATTTACCGGTAGGTAATTAAAATCCTATTTTCTCTTACGTCCTAGAGCAGGCTTTTTCAACCAGTGTGCCGTGGCACACTAGTGTGCAACGACCAGTTGCAAGGTGTGCCGCGGAGCCAGAGCAGCTTCCTGTACCTTCAGAGTGAACTGTTGGCACAGGCTCTTCTTAGAGGATCAGTCGTGCTGCGGCCGTGATGTATGCCTTGAAGACGCGGCGGTGTGATATCATAGGTCACGGCCGCCGCGTCTCACCAGCCAGCCCACCTGCCTGCATACACAGCTTTCCTTGCCCACCCACATCCACACCTGCCCGACCGCCCGCTGCTCAGTATTCGCAACACTCCACTATAAACAACCCCCACCACTGAGGGACAGGGAGGAGGACAGCTGACCAGTAGGGGCTGATATTTTTTTTGTTTTTTCTCCTGTAGGGTACAATAGGATTTATGTGGGGAGAACAAGGATTTAAGGGAGGAACAATGTGAATAAATTATGTGGGGAGCAATTTTCTGTGTAGGCCAATGTGTGGATTTTTTTTTTTTTTTTTACTATGAGGGCCAATGTGTGTCTTTTGTTTTTTTTTCTGTGGGGAACGGATGGTGTGCCTTGGCAATTTTAAAATATTGTTTAGTGTGCCGCGAGTAAAAAAAAAGGTTGAAAATCACTGTCCTAGAGGATGCTGGGGTCCACATTAGTACCATGGGGTTGTACCAAAGCTCCCAGAACGGGAGGGAGAGCGCGGAGGCTCCTGCAAAACTGATTGACTGAAATTCAAGTCATCAGAGGCCAAAGTATCGAACTTGTAGAAAATCGCAAACGTGTTCGGCCCCGACCAAGTTGCTGTTCAGCAAGGTTGTAAAGTGGGCCTTAATAGATTTTGGACACGGTAATCCTGCCATAGAATAAGCGTGGATAGTGAACCTGATCCAGCGAGAGATCGTCTGCTTAGAAGCAGGACACCCAATTTTCTTGGGATCATACAGCACAAACAGAGCGTCCGATTTTCTGTGACGAGCAGTCCTCTTCACATAGATCTTCAAAGCTCTTACATCCAAGGAATTTGAAGAAATTGAGGAGTCAATAGCAACTGGCACCACGATAGGTTGGTTGATATGAAATGCCGACACAACCTTCGGAAGAAACTGCTGACGTGTCCAAAGCTCAGCTCTATCTTCACGGAAGATCAAGTGTGGCCTTTTACATGACAAAGCCCCCAACTCCGACACACGTCTAGCAGAAGCTAAGGCCAACAAAGTGACAGCCTTCCACGTGAGAAACTTGACCTCAACCTCTTGTAGAGGCTCAAACCAGTCAGACTGGAGAAACCGCAACATCACTTTAAGATACCATGCCGCCGTAGGCGGCACAAAGGGAGGTTGGATGTGCAGGACTCCTTTCAAAAAAGTCTGAACCTCAGGAAGAGCAGCCAATTGTTTCTGGAAGAAAATGGATAGGGCCGAAATCTGGACCTTTACGGATCCCAACCTCAGGCCCATATCCACACCTGCTTGCAGGAAGAGAAGAAACCATCCCAGTTGAAACTCCACCGTAGGAAACTTCTTGGACTCGCACCAAGACACATATCTTTTCCAAATACGATGGTAATGTTTAGATGTAACTCCTTTCCTAACTTGTATCAGGGTAGGAATAACCTTGTTCGGAATGCCCTTCCGATCTTGTAACAGGCGTTTAACCTCCATGCCGTCAACGTAGCCGTGGTAAGTCTTGATAGGCGAACGGCCCCTGCTGCAGCAGGTCCTCTCGAAGAGGAAGAGGCCTTGGCTCTTCTCGTAGTAGATCCAGAAGGTCCACGTACCAAGCCCTTCTCGGCCATTCTGGAGCAATGAGGATCGCTTGAACCCTTGTTCTCCTTACGAGCTTTAGGATTCTTGGGATGAGTGGAAGTGGTGGGAACACGTAAACTGACTGGAACACCCACGGAGACACCAGGGTGTCCACTGCCACTGCCTGTGGGTCCCTCGACCTGGAACAATACCACCGAAGCTTCTTGTTAAGACGAGAGGCCATCATGTCTATTTGGGGTAATCCCCAAAGGTCTGTTATTTCTTTGAACACCTCCGGATGGAGAACCCACTCCCCTGGATGGAGATCGTGTCTGCTGAGGAAGTCTGCTTCCCAGTTGACTACTCCCGGAATGACAGCGCCAACGCGTGTCTTTCTGCCCAGAGGAGGATTTTTGTCACCTCTGACATTGCAGCTCTGCTCTTCATTCCGCCCTGACGGTTTATGTAAGCCACTGTTACATGGTCAGACTGCACTTGAATGGCCCGATTTCTTAGAAGATGGGCAGCCTGAAGAAGACCGTTGTATACGGCTCTTAATTCCAGAAAGTTGATCGGTAGGCCAGCTTCCAGAATTGACTACCTTCCTTGGAAGGTCTCCCCTTGAGTGACTGCGCCCCAGAGGCTTGCATCTGTGGTTAGAAGGATCCAGTCCTGAACCCCGAACCTGCGGCCCTCTATAAGGTGAGGCAATTGGAGAAACCAGTGGAGTGAAATCATGGCCTTTAGCGACAGACAAATTCTCTGGTGCATGTGCAGATAAGATCCCGACCACTTGTCCAGGAGATCCAGTTGGAAGGACCGAGCATGAAGCCTTCTGTACTCGTGAGCCTCGTAAGAGGCCACCATCTTTCCCAGAAGGTGAATGCATTTATGAACCGACACCCAGGCTGGCTTCAGGACATCCCGAACCATTGAGTGTATCACCAACACCTTTGCCAGTGGAAGAAATACCCTCTGTACTTCCATGTCGAGGATCATCCCCAGAAAGGGCAACCTCCTGGTCAGTTCCAAGTGTGATTTTGGAAGGTTTAAAATCCAACCGTGGACTGAGGAGATCAGTCGTGAGAGCGATGGACCGCAATAGTTTCTCCCTGGACGATGCCTTTATTAGCAGATCGCCCAGATATGGAATGATGTTCACCCTCTGCTTGCGAAGGAGAACCATCATCTCTGCCATCACCTTGGTGAACACCCTCAGTGCCGTTGAGAGGCCGAATGGCGGCGCCTGGAACTGAAAATGACAGTACAACAAAGCAAAGAGGAGATACGCCTGATGCGGCAGCCAGACCGGAATGTGGTGGTACGCATACATTGATATCCAGGGATACCAGGAATTCCCCCTCTTCCAGGCCCGATATCACCGCCCTTACAAATTCCATTTTGAACTTGTACTCCTTCAGAAAGAGGTTCAGTGACTTTAGGTTCAGAATGGGCCTGACCGAACCATCCGGTTTCGGTACCATGAAAAGGTTCAAATAGTAACCCTTGTTGTGCATATGAGGTGGTACAGGCATAATGACTTATGACTCCACCAACTTCTGGATGGCGGCTTGTAGAACCACCCTGTCCGCCAGCTGAGCTGGTAAACCTGATTTGAAAAAAACGGTCAGGGGGGAGATTTTGAAACTCCAGCCTGTACCCCTGGGACACAATATCTTGCACCCAGGGATCCAGGTCAGACGACACCCAGACGTGACTGAACTGCCTGAGTCTCGCTCCCACCGGCCCCACCAGTCCACCATCATGCGGAGGACTTTGGTGTACCTATACTAGGTTTCTGTTCCTGGAAATCTGCAGCACCGGGTTTCTTTGACTTGGGCCTACCTCCCTGAAAGAAGGTGTTGGACGGCCTGGCCTTTCTGGGCTTCGTAGCCCGAAAGGGCTGTGACGACAAAAACGGTTTCTTCAGGGCAGGTGTAGCTGAGGGAAGAAAAGGAGACTTACTCGCTGTAGCCGTGGAAATCCACGCATCTATCACTTCCCCAGAGCCTGACCTGTATACGGTAGGGACTCCACACTTTTCCTGGATTCTGTGTTGGCAGACCATTGACGTAGCCACAGTCCTCGCCACGCTGAGACCGACATGGAAGAAATTCCTGTAGCCATGGAACCCAGAGCTTTCATGGATTCCACCAGAAATCCCGCTGAATCCTGAATGTTGCGCAAAAATAAGCAAACATCCTCCTTATCCATAGTATCCAAATCTTCAAGTAAGGTGCCAGACCACTTTACTATAGCTTTGGCAATCCAAGCACTGGCAATAGTGGGACGTAGTATTGCCCCTGAAGCCGTGTACATGGATTTGAGCTTATTATCAATCTTACGATCAGCCGGCTCTTTCAAGGCGGTAGATCCCGGAACAGTCAACACCACCTTTTTGAAAGTCTGGACACTGACGTGTCAACAATAGGCGGGTTTTCCCATTTTTTCCTATACTCAACAGGGAAAGGAAATGCCACCTGAACCCTCTTAGGGATCTGGAATTTTTTCTCAGGGATTTCCCAAGCCTTTTCAAAAATTGCATTTAATTATTTTGACGGAGGGAAGGTTAGTGAGGCTTTCTTACTCTCAGTGAAGTAAGCCTCCTCAACCTGCTCAGGTGGTGTATCATTAATGTTCAACACATCCCTAATAGCCTCTATCATCAACTGCACCCTTTTAGCAAGAGATGCTGTCCCCCGTAACCCATCATCGCCGTCAGAATCTATCTCGGTGTCATCCTGCATAAATTGTGCTAAAGGACGCTTATGGGAGTAAACAGCGGGGGGACCAGAGGTACCAGAACTGGGCCAGACTGCCATATTCTGCAGCAATTGGGTAGCAGATTCATTTTGTGCAACCCTATGTGATTGATAGAGGATAACTACTCAGGCTCCCTTGCTGGAATCTGTGCTAAATCAGTGCAATCCCGATTTTATCGAATGGGATCATCTTGAGAGGACAAGTCCTCTGCAGAATATGACACAGAGACCCTGGACATTGCTAGTGGTGACCACAAACACTCCACACACACACACAGGGGATTCAGACAGAGTTTCTCCCCAAGAATGGCAAGAGAGAGACAGAGATTGGAGCCAACCCACACACAGCGCTTTTATACAAACAAGGGAGACCCCTTATGAGTGCTGTGTACCTTAATAGGTTACACAGCCATTTTTCAGCCCCCCCACCCCTTCTACAACTCCCTGGTACCGTGAGATAGCTGGAGATTGTTGTGGAGGGACTTGCTTCTTTCCTGGACAGCGCTGTGCAGGCAGGAAAATGGCGCTGAACGCTGCTGGGTCCGCTCTGAGAAGCTCCGCCCCCAAAATGGCACTGTCTTCCCGCTCTTCATAGGATTATACTGGCCTGAGGATTGATGCTGGCTGAGATCCGAGGACCTCAGCAGGCTGTGTGACCAGTGTAGAGTATAGGCACAGACTCAGGGCACCCCTCACAGCGCCGCACAATACCGATGAGCCTCCTGGAGCACAATTAATACTGCACTCCTACCCTGATGCTGCCATCTTCACACCGGCCCCCCGCTTGTGAGGGGGGTTGGTGACTCACTCTCCACTATCTTCAGCTCTGTAAGGGGGTGGCGGCATGCTGCTGGGGTGAGCGATCCCCTGCGGCGGGGGAACGATCTATCCCCTCTGGAGCTCAGTGTCCAGTCAGCGGAGACAGTGGCTCACACCCCGCAGGGCGGACACTACTCCCCCCCTCAGTCCCTCGCTGCAGGGAGGCTGTTGCCAGCAGCATCCCTGTAAAACAAACTCTAAAAATAAATTTAACTAAGGAAACTCTGAAGAGCTCTCCTAGCTGTGACCGGCTCCTCCGGGCACATTTTCTAAACGGAGTCTGGTAGGAGGAGCATTGAGGGAGGAGCCAGCCCACACTCTCAAACTCTTAAAGTTTGAATGGCTCCTAGTGGACACGTCTATACCCCACTAATGTGGACCCCGGCATTCTCTAGGATGTAAGAGAAAGTCATTTGAAGCAATTTAGGTAGTGTCTGCTTGTTAGCAGGTCAGCCTCTTTTGTAAAATCTGTATAGAACAAAAAAGTTTGGTTCGATCCACAAAAATTCGAAGTGCACAAATAACATCCAGTAAGGCTTCACCTGCAGTGATGGTGGAGGATTGAAAAGCTGGCACAACAATCTCCTGATTGATATGAAACCTGGAGGCAACTTTAGGGAGGTAGCCAGACCTAGTTCTAAGGACAGCCCTATCCTGGTGAAAAACAAAAAGGGGGAGCGACGTGATAACGCTTCTTGGTCAATGGCAAGAAGGAAGAGTGTCTTCCACGTAAACAATTTCAGATCCACAGATTCCAAGGGTTCAAATGGTGAATCTGTAAGACCTGAAGCTCCATAGACAAGTGCCACGGGGCCACAAGAGGGACAAAGGGAGGTCGTATCCTGAGAACTCTATGAAGGAAAGTCTGGACATCAGGTCTAAGAACAATCTTACGTCGGAACTATACTGGCAGGACTAAACTTACACGTTAAGAATCACCAAGCGAAGGCCCAGATCCAATCCTACTAGTAGAAAGGCCAGGACTCTAGCCACCCTACAGGTTTCAGGATCGGGACTTCTAGGTGCACACCACCTAAAGTACGAGTGCCATATTCTGTTGTAAATCCTTGACGAGGCAGGTTTAAGAGCCCTGAGCACTGTCTCCACTACCTTGCAAGAGAAACCCCTCAAATGGAATGCCTCAAGAGCCACACCATCAAAGACAGACGAGCCAGGTTTGGGTGTAGACATGGTCTCTGAATTAACAGATCTGGCCGTAGAAGCAGTCTGAGAAGATTGACCCTGAAGGTCTGCAAACAAAGGATGTCTTGGCCAATGCGGAGCCATGATGACCACAGTGTCTTTCTGTCTGAACTTGCGAATCGCTCTTGGAAGGAGTGATACTGGAGGAAAGATGTTAGCCAGACTGAAAATCCAACTTACTGCCAGAGTGTCCACAAAAGCTGCGCTGGGATCTCTGGTTCTGTACCCGTACCTCAGTACCTTGAAATTGTGGCGTGATGCCATGAGATGAGATGCCCCACTTGTCTGCCAATATTTGAAATATTTCCGGATGCAGAGACCACTCTCCAGAGTGTACGTCCTGACAGCTAAGGAATTTCTGAAATGAACATTGCCGGGAAGTGATGTTCTGCCCAAGTGAGAATTAAGGATACCGCGGTCGCATTGTCAGACTGTACCTGAACAGGTCTGCCGTGAAGAAGATCCTGTGCCTGAAGGAGTACTTCATACACTGTCAGAATCTCCAGAATGTTGATGGGCATACGGCTGTCCCGTACTGCAAATAGTCACTGAAAAGCCTGGTGACAAGCCTCAGGGAACTTGCAGGGGTGCCTTGGATTGGTGGTACAGGACCAATTCAGATTATTTATGGTCAATGATATAGGCGAAACCAGTGCTGGTGGTTGCCAATCATAAAATATGTGGACAAACAGAAGCAAATCTTGTCCCTCACCATACAATTGCACCTAAGGGCAATTTAAATTCATTTACTATTTCTTTCTAAATTTCTCAGTAAGAAACTTTTGACCTAGGGATGCTGTGAAAAAAAGTCTGATACTCTAGGGCGCCGTGATTCAGAAAAGTTTGGGAACCACCAATATAGTCTTTTACAAGTAAATGTGAAGTACAACAAAGGCTCTTAAACACCTGGTACGGGTTACAGGATAGGAAATACAGGGATCGATATACAGTACATCATGTCACAAATGGTAGGGGTCTGAGACGCTGGTATGGACACTGAATCTTCATCAGGTCATCCACAGACTGTCTTAAGTATTAAGTATCTTTCTCATTGTGGGACAATTTATGTGAACTATTTGAGATCATCCCTTTTAATGAATCAAACCATACTGGCTCGGACCCACTAGCCTGAGAATGTGTGTACTATCCTGAGTACACTGTAGTGATCCCCCTGGGGAAGAAAAACACTCTGCCGTGCATGAGACACACTCCTTTGACATTGTAAAATGTGAAAGAACACACCCACACAGGAGAATGGTTAAAAGCACAGGTAACCCACACAGAGCCCTCTAGGCAGACACAGAGTATGATGGAGCCAGCCACAGACCGCCCTTATAGCTAATGCCAAGCTTAGCTGGGTCGTAAACTAAGTACCCTTAATAGTAGTCTAATATTGCTCCCCCCACCCCCCTTGATATGACCCCCTGGTACCGCTGAGGTAATCTGGAGTCCTTGTGGAGGAGCTGCGCTTCCCTGCCAGTCTGTCTGTATAAGCAGCAGAAGAAAAATGGTCTTCCCTTTTTTTTATACTGGCTAAGGTGATTTTGTTGCTTAACAGTGGGTCAGAGCCCCTGTAAGCGCTGTGTCTGTGTGGGTAGTTGTTTAAAAACTGCTCAGCTGACCCCTCATTGCGGTGCAGCAATGCCGATCTGGACCTGGAGATGCAGCCTGCACTTAGAGCTGCGCTCCTACCCTTGTGCTGCCATAATAGCCGGCGACCCTTTAACCGGGACGCCAGCATAGCAATCCCCACTGTTCTAACTTCTGGCTCTGTTAGGGGTGGCAGCGTGCTGCAGTAATGTACGCTCGCCGTGGTGGGGCTTGCAAATGGTTCCCTCAGGAGCTCAGTGTTCTGTCAGCAGTGAACGGGACCATTAACCCTATAGGAGGTTGGGCCGGCCGTCCCCCATAAGTTCCACGAAGCAGACAGGCTGGTGCCAACCAGCCCTGTCTGAAAATAACAAACAGAAAATAAATGCAGAAAACTCTTCAGGAGCTTCCCTAAGCGTGACAAGCTCCTCGGGCACATTTTCTAAACTGAGTCTGGTAGGAAGGGCATAGAGGGAGGAGCCAGCGCACACTATTGATTTCTTAAAGTGCCCAAGGCTCATAGTGGACCTGTCTATACCCATGGTACTAAATGGACCCCAGTATCCTCTAGGACGTAAGTGAAAAAAAAAACTTCGTAAAGGGCCAAAGACATTGTCAGCTACCCAACTCTGAAGAACAGAGTGGGGATTGCAGAGAACTGTGTTTTTATTCACTGAACTCCCTCCTTGAGTGAAGAAAAAATTATGTGATTTAGAATGACAATTAGATTGCTCCATTTAGGGGTATATTCAATTGCGGTGGAATTGCCTAAATTGTCGAAAAACGGGTCATTTTCGACACAAAAAAACCTATCGAATTTGATTCCACAAATCAATACAGTACTTTTCTACAAAAAAACTGCCGTTTCATTTTCGACTTTTTGCAATTCGACATGTCTGCAATGTTAAAAATGTGGCTTTTCGACAAAAGTATATTCAATTGAAGAATGTCGATTCAACAACAGTGCTTTTCGACAGTCATTTCGTCAATTTCATTCAACCTCATTTTTCTGTCGTGATCTAATAATTTTTTTTTAAAACATGTATTTTTTGGTGCTTTTATGATTGCTAATAGCATATCTATTTATATTTGAAGGGATTATCTACTTGGTTTGTCTATTTAGGAGCCACAAGTAATATTTAATCGATTTTTTAAAATATTTTTTATTTTTTTACGGACTACAATATTATGGAGAGATCAGTGCATGTTTCTCAGTTGGAAGGGGTGTTGAAAGTGTTAAAAAGCCTGGAAAAAAAATGCGTGGGGTCCCCCCTCCTAAGCATAACCAGCCTCGGGCTCTTTGAGCCGGTCCTGGTTGTAAAAATACGGGGAAAAAATTGACAGGGCTTACCCCCATATTAAAACAACCAGCACCGGGCTCTGCACCTGGTCCTGGTGCAAAAAATACGGGGGACAAAAGACGTAGGGGTATATGCAATTGCGGTCGAATTCCGGCGTGAATTCGACCGTTTTTGGATTCGACACAATTCGACAGTCGAAACCCTCCCGCCGGGACCCAAATTCGACATATTTAATAAATAACGGATTCGACAGTCCCGCTGTCGGAAAACGGACCGATTCACGAATAGTGGGCGGCCTGGATTCGACTTCATGGACGGCACAAAAGTGTTCAAAAAATCCTGAAAAAAATGCGTGGAGTCCCCCCTCCTAAGCATAACCAGCCTCGGGCTCTTTGAGCCGGTCCTGGTTGTAAAAATACAGGGGGGAAAAATGACAGGGGTTACCTTGTATTTTAACAACCAGCACCAGGCTCTGCGCCTGGTGCCAAAAATACGGGGGACAAAAGACGTAGGGGTCCCCCGTATTTTTCACACCAGCACCGGGCTCCACTAGCCAGAGAGATAATGCCACTGCCGGGGGACACTTTTATATTGGTCCCTGCGGCCGTTGCATAAAATCTTCAACTAGTCACCCCTGGCCGGGGTACCCTGGAGGAGTGGGGACCCCTTAAATCAAGGGTCCCCCCCCTCCAGCCACCCAAGGGCCAGGGGTGAAGACCGAGGCTGCCCCCCCCCCATCCAAGGGCGGCGGATGGGGGGCTGATAGCCAGAGTGTAAAATGAAAGAATATTGCTTTTTGTAGAAGAACTAGAAGTCCCAGCAAGCCTCCCCGCAAGCTGGTACTTGGAGAACCACAAGTACCAGCATGCAGGGGGGGGAAACGGGCCCGCTGGTACCTGTAGGTCTACTACAAAAAAAAATACCCAAATAAAAACAATACACACACACACACACACACACACACACACACACACACCGGAACTCCGTGCCTCAGACATGCCTCACACGTGTACAGCACACTCACAGACACACTGGGACTTATCTGGGGATAGACCCACAGTAAAATCTGTCAGAGGGACACAGTATAGGAGCAGCCAGTTCACAAACCCAGCGCCAGTATGTAATGAGTGTGAACACAGAATGCCCACAGCCCAATAGCGCTTTTATACAGATAATCACACTATAAAATGCACCACAACGCCTTGTGCCCCCCCCAAATATCACCCTGTACTTGTCAGAAGTGGAGAGGACCAGCGTGTTCTCTGCAGCCTGAGGAGAGAGAAAATGGCGCTGAGCAGTGTGCTGGCTGCCTGAGGAAGAAGCTCCGCCCCCGCAATGGCGCGTCCTTACACTCAGTAATCACTTGTAATATTTATATTGGCGGGGGTAGGTCTGTACCCCCTTTTAGCCAGTTTTGAGGTATATTTTTGCTGCCCAGCAGATATCCCTGAAAATAAAAGACCTAACAAGTCTTTTCAGAGAAACTCAGTAGAGCTCCTCAGAGTGCATCCAGTCTTCCTGGGTACATTTCTAAAACTGAGGTCTGGAGGAGGGGCATAGGGGGAGGAGCCAGTTCACACCCATTGAAAAGTCTTAAGAGTGCCCATGGCTCCTGCGGAACCGCCTATGCCCCATAGTCTTGATGTGGTCCCCAGCATCCTCTAGGATGTATGAGAAAACAATATTCTTTTTTTTGTCACAAAAGGCTATCAGCCCCCCATCCGCCGCCCTTGGATTGGGGGGGGGGAGGGGGGGGGGGGGAAGCAGCCTCAGGCTTCACCCCTGGCCATTGGGTGGCTGGAGGGGGGGAACCCCTTGATTTAAGCGGTCCCCACTCCTCCAGGGTACCCCGGCCAGGGGTGACTAGTTGGGGATTTAATGCCACGCCCACAGGGACCTATATATAAAAAGTCTCACTCGGCTGTGGCATTATCTCTCTGACTAGTGGAGCCCGGTGCTGGAGGAAAAAATACGGGGGACCCCTACGTTTTTTGTCCCCCGTATTTTTTGCACCAGGACCAGGCGCAGAGCCCGGTGCTGGTTGTTTAAATATGGGGGAACCACAGTAAATTTTTTCCCCGTATTTTAACAATCAAGACCGGCTCAAAGAGCCCGAGGCTGGTTATGTTTAGGAGGGGGGACCCCACGCAATTTTTTTCAGGATTTATTGAACACTTTTGTGATGTCCATGAAGTCGAATCCAGGCAGCCCACTATTCGTCAATTGGTCCGTTTTTCAACAGGGGGACTGTTGAATCCGTTATTTATTGAATATGTCGAATTCGGGTCCCGGCTGGAGGGTTTCGCCTGTCGAATTGTGTCGAATCCAAAAACTGTCGAATTCACGCCGGAATTCGACCGCAATTGAATATACCCCTTAGTCTTCTCAGAATGATTTTTTTTTTTTTTAACTCAAATATTTTTATTGAAAATGAACATTTCTCCATTACAGCTAGTACTCAGTCACATTTAAGTACACAACAGTGATAGTACAAATTAACTATAAAGTATCATAAAGATGAGGGGTATTTATTTTGAAACCCCCATGCCACCCATTTCTAGGTTCTAGACTTCTGCATTTTTTTGTTTTGGGTTAGAGCAGTGCGTCTTTCCAGGTACCTAGAAAATCCAATTATGTCTAAATTCTAAAGAGTTTCAATGCATCTTTGTGGAAAAAATATTAACCACTTCTCTCTTTGTCTGTCTCTCAGCAAAAATATTTCAGTACAGATGGAAGCTGCAATATAAATTTCTTACAGCTATGAAAAGGAGTTAAATAATGACACTAAAATATAAATAGATATCACACATGAGGAACTCAACAAGCCGATTTCTTTCATTTTACACTCAGGCTAAGGTGTGAGTAGAACACCAAGTGGAGAAGCTGTTAATTAGAATGCAAAAGAAATTGAGGAGCAATGCTTACCAATTTGATGATTTTAATTAAGACCCAGTTGTTAGTAGATGAAGTCATGAGTTTGAAGAACAGGGGGGCCAACGATAGGTAATTTTTGGGGTTTCGGCGGGCTAGTTCACAAATGACATTCACTGCTGCAGACTGCACCCCTGGTAAAGTAATTAAAAGGTCACTTCATACAACACAATAAAAAATATAATGTTGTTACATGTAAGTACAGATGTGTCCACATACACTATCCTCAAATTCCACCAAATAGCCCCGGTCAGTGTGCCATGAGCTTCGCTACTTAGCAACCCCTAAACACTAATGCAAAGTACCTAGTGAACTATATGAGAGCTAAGACACAAAACTTCAGCAAAAAGTAGCACAATGAAAGGAAAAGTAGCAAAGTACCTAGTACACTGTATGCAAACCATGATGCAAAATGGTTTTAAAAGTATGCAGCCTGTGGTACGATGCGGTAGGAGTGACCGCACCATGCATCAACTACAAATTTCTACAAATTCCTTTGCAGCAAAAACACTAATCATAATTACTTAGTACTCTATTTGTGAGACTCAAAATAGACGAAAAAGTAGCACATTGAAAGAAAAAGTAGCAAAGTTTAGGAAAGTCAAAATAAACAGAACAGTGCCAGGTATTTTGCGCTATATGGTGTAAGAGAGATAGTGTCTGAGGATATCTCTGTAAACAGTACAAAAGCTTACCTGGGTCAGGGTCCTCCAGTTTTTCTTTGAGTCTTGGGAAGGCTGGTCGCAGAGACTCTGGGTACTTCAGAAAAACTTTGTACATTATCAGGACCGACTTTTTCCTAATATATGGCTTTGTGTGGGACATCTACATGGTACAGATTAAATGTAAACTGTTATTAAACAACAACAATGCCTTTTATGTCAAATGTGTGACAATATATTGTAAAATCTCTACATATAGAACGGTGCATCAAACTCCATATTAATATAAGCTTTGCATTTTAGCATTTTAAAATGTTATTCCTCTAGTTCTATTACCACTGTTTAGCACTTTATATTCATCAAGAAATTGACACACCTCTGCCAGTCTATTCCTTCACTGGCAGCCTGGGAACTACCAAAGGATAAAACCAAAGGTGTACAGTACATTTTCAGTAGGTGCCTTTCCCAAATGTAAGCCTGGCAAATTAATAAAATGATACACTTGACAATGTCAAATCTCTCTGTAGATATCATATTGGTCAGTACGGATGGCGTGATGGTTAGCATTACTGCACTGAGGTCATGGGTTTGATTCCCACCATGGCTCTAACTGTGCAGAGTTTGTATATTCTCCCCGTACTTGCGTGGGTTTCCTCCCGGTACTCCGGTTTCCTCCCACAATCCAAAAATATATTGGTAGGTTAATTGGATCCCAACAAAATTAGCCCTAGCATGAATGTGTGTGTGTGTACATGTGATAAGGATGTGGCAGGGACTGATGTGAATGATCAAATATTCTCTGTAAAAGTGCTGCGGAATGTGTGCGCGCGCTATATAAATAATATCATCATCATAAAGAAATAACTGGTTATCTATTCTGTGCAATTCAAGATAGACAGGCAGACTTTTTGCTCATGCCCTACAACAGAGTCACAATTAAAAAAGAACTATACTAAATTGTGAGAAAAGTCTCATTACCAGTGTCATTATGTCGTTAGCCAAGTCCCTGGCCAAGTCAGGAGTGACAAAGCAAGACAAGCCAGTCAGGGCAACCCCTGTATCATACTGATTGGGACTGCTGAGATCCTGTAAAGATATGGTAATAGCACAGTTATAGAAAAGATCTGTTAACTCTGCAACAAAACAGATGTACAATAGGTTCAGCTTTCCTTATTACAGAAGAAATCTAGGTGCATTATAGTGGGCGGCCAAAACGGGAAGTTATTAGTTTAATAACAAGAACATATTCTTAGACAATGCTTCTGCTATTTTAATGGATGGGAAAATAGTAAAATCTATGGTGCTATGAAACTGGCAAATTAAGAATTTATAGATTACAATGCTGAGGTGCTGGATTATCACTCACCTTCCTAATTTGGTTTGTGGTCAGCATAATGACATCGGTCCCCTCATGAAAGCACTGTGAAGCAGCTAGGTACCCAATCCTCTGCAGAGCACACAAGTAAACAAGTCATGCTTTATATGGACATCAGACTTATTAATGAATTAGTTTTCAAGGATGACATTGAGTTCTCTATCTTACCTTAAAAGTAAACTTTGAGGCGCTCATCACCTCAATGATATTGAATGCAGCCCAGCTGATGTCATAGCCCAGCATTTGCAACTGTTGACCAAACACAAAATGTTCCACATTAAAGTACTGCAGAAAAAGACAAGCCTCCTTTCACAGAAAAGCCCATATATTCCAGCTAACTAGCGTTTAATAACTAACCCTTTTCTGATGCTTAATTTTTATAACCACCGCTAAAATTTTAATTAACAGGCAGTATGTATTCAGTAACCTAAGTAACTGTGTGATGAGCTAATACCAGAAGCAGAAATGGTCGTGGCCAACTACAATAGTCCCAGATTAAGACTAGGACAGAGGACAGTATCCAACTTAATAACTTGCCCGGTGTGGTCGCATCATATGTAATCGCACCTGGCTGGGCTTCCCCTGGCATAGTTGCATCTGATGAGACCAGTCAGAAAACTGGATTTTGGTATTTATCAGTAAATCCCTATCTCAGATTCCACAAGGAACACTGGAAGGCTTAAGACCGTGGGGTATAGATGGCGGTAGATGGAGCCGGCGCTTTAAGAATGTAATGATGTGACTAGCTCCTCCCCCTCTATGCCCCACCCCTTCCTCTGGACCAGTTAAGAAACTAAGTCCGAGGAGAGACAGAAGACCAGACTACAGAGGAGGTGAATTAGAGGTTTCAGAACGTGAAAACCAGAATAAGGTAACAGAACTGTGAACCCAGGTGAAACGAGAATATGCAAACAGATACACAATAGTAGCATAAACAGTCACAACTAAATGCCAAGTAGCATAAAATATGGCAGGAAAGAGGCGCTGGGTGGGCGTCCACTGTCCCCTGTGGAATCGGAGAAAGGGATTAACAGGTAAGTACCAAAATACAGTTTTCACCTTCATCCACTAGGAGACACAGGAAGGCTTAAGACTGTGGGGACGTCACAGAGCTCCCTTGTTGGGCGGGAGAGCGCTGAGATCCCTGCAAAACCACATGGCCAAATTGACAGGCAGAAGCGGCAAAAGTATCAAACCGGTAAAACTTAAGGAAAGTATGCCGGACTGACCAAGTAGCCGCCCTACATAATTGGGTCAAGGAGACCCCCCTGGCAGCCACCCAGGAGGTGCCAACTGACCTAGTAGAGTGGGCAGAAATGGACCGAGGTGGCTGTAGAGATGAAGCCACATAAGTAAGGCTGACGAACAGTAAACCGAATCCAACGACATACCGTCCGTTTGGAAGCAGGCCAACCAGGATGAGAGGCGTCAAAGAATAAAGAAGGCGTCCGTCTTCTGAAGAGAAGATGTTCTGTCCACGTATATCTGTAAAGCTCTAACAACATCGAGAGACTTTGTGGTAAGAGAATCATCAGCAAGAACTGGAACCAATATCTGTTGGTTAATGTAGAAAGCAGAGACCGCCTTTGGTAAAAAACATACGAGTTCATAATTCCGCTCTGTCGGAATGGAATACAAGATATGGTGTTTACAAGAAAGGGCTCCCAGTTCAGAGACTCATCTGGCAGCGTCCAATGCCAACAGTAAAACCCCCTTCCATGTGAGGTATTTGGGATTCGTAGATTCCAAAGGTTCAAAAACAGAGCACTGTAAAAAGGAAAGAACCAACTCCAGGTCCCATGGGACCATAGGAGGAGAAGTAGGTGGCCTCAATCTAATGACACCCTGAAAAATAAAAAATAAAAAGTCTGTATTTCAAATATCAGGGCCAGCTTCTTCTGGAAAAATATGGAAAGCGCCGATACTTGCACCTTCAATGAGCCCAAACGGAGTTCAGCGGTGTAGCCAGAGTGAAAGTAAAAGCAACAGTCTGGATAACTTGAACGAGTTTCGCACCAAGTAACAAACCTTCCAAATCCATGGTTCGAATTATGACAGGAACAACCGAAAAGGGAATGCCTTTATCCTTGAAAATTGCCGCCTCATCAGCCAAGTCGGCAATCGTAGACGCCTTAAGTCTGGATAGACGAAATGGCCTTGTAGGAGCAGATCCTCTCGTAGTGCAAGCGGCCACGGATCGTCCACGAGCAACAGATGCAGATCGCCGTACCATGATCTGCGAGGCCAGTCTGGTGCCATGAGGAACACCGTGGCCCTTTCCCTGTTCAACCGCGTCTTCTCAAGTGGATGCAGTGGAAACGGCGGGAACAGGTTCACAAAGCTGTAAGTCCAGGAAGTTGTCACGGCATCCACCGCCTCTGCTTGCGGGTTCCTCGTACGTGAGCAGTAGCAGGGAAATTTGTGATGTCCATGTGTTGCACGTCGAGAATGAGGCATTGAATGCCAAGGGAGCGGAAGCGCAGTAATGAGAGCGGTGAGATATAAATTGAGGACACGGAGGGACTGAACTGTACTTCTGAGGAAGCGACAGATTCCAAAAGGAGGCAGGGAAACGCGTCAAGCCAATATTTACCATATTCCTGCACCACCAGAGTGGAATTTATTCAATACTACACTGTGCATGAATGCTGAAACAGTTTAACTGAGAGGTCCTCCAGAGATGACTGCAATACAAGGCTAAAGCGCCAGCGGCCGGGAGGACCACATACAGCAGAACAAAACAAAGAGTGATGAGACCACATATAACCCTTCTTTAAAAGTATCTGGCCAGATTCAATAATATTACTTATTGAAGGGATTATCTATTATATGCTGAACTTATTAGACCACACACTTACAATTATAAATAGATGTTGCTGGTAATATTTTCCATCAATAGCATAAGTCCTTGAGCAGCTGGTGTGGGCTGAATTGACACCAACTGGATACATTGTTTTGAGCTAATTGCTAAACTTCATATGCTCACAGCTAAAGAACTGATGTAGCCAATTGTTTCTTTTTAAGCAACCTGTGTAAGATGAACTGTTAATAACCAAATACAGTGTTTCTTCATAAATTTATCAGACAGCAAGCTAATAACTCTCCACAGAAAGGTGGAGCACCTTTTTGAAATACCTCAGGGACTGAGATCCCTGTAGCCTGGAACCAGTTTTAGGCAACTGTGACAGGGTCGACCCAGTAGCCCCCTCGATGCAGACAGGCAGGGGCAGTCGGCTGCCTTTGTAAAATGGTTTGTCAGTTCTGCACTAGCTGTGCACTATGAAGCCACACTTAAATATAGACAAATCTGAAAATAACCAATATAAATAGTGCTAACAGCCAAATCTTTAAATAGCACTTTACTTCTTGGTGGTGCTCCCAAAATACTTTTGTAGATTAACTACACATATATGAAAAAAGAAAAGTCTTTTCTTTTTTCATATATGTGCAGTCGGCTGCCTGTCTGTCCTCATTAGAAAAAAAATCCTACTTGTAAAAAAGAATAAGCACTGGAGTAGCCCAGAGACACATCCGGCTCCCTCGGGCACATTTCTAAAAATGGTCTAGAAGGGTGGCATAGAGGGGGAGGAGCCAGTCACATCATTAAATTCTTAAAGTGCCGGCTCCATCTACCACCATCTATACCCCATGGTCTTAAGCCTTCCAGCGTCTCCTAGTGGATAAAGGAGAAACACCTGGCCACTCTGTACTCATGTTCCCTCTCCCAGTAGCTGCCGTGCAGCTAAGCACTGCTGATTGGGCAACCTGGCTACATTTCCCCACCTGGTCGCTGTCGATGTTGTGACAGTCCGATCAATGATAGAAATAGATCATCAGTTGATATCATTTTGGATTTTAGTCTTTTTTTTTATGTTATTGGTTTAAAAAAAAAAAAAAAAGGTGAATATACGTTAAACTAATGCAGGGTATTGTGAGTTTGCAAGGAAAAACCTGTGCTGCTCATTGATTTTACGCTAGCCACCACAACTGTCATCATTAGCATCTGCACTTGAGCCGTCAGATACAGGCTTCCTTTCTCCATATGCAAGACACGGAGCTTCTGATACATGCCCACAACGCTCTAATGGCACTCCCACAAGTAAGGGTGGAAATATGCAACCGTTTTGCCACCACACAGATCATGCCCAGAAATACCCTATTTCAGGAACTTCAGATCTGGTCAAACTGCGTCCAACTCAAAAAAAGGACAGGCATAAACAAACTTGCATAAAGTAGCTTTTGCGCCTGCCCTTTATGCAAAAACTCGCCTTTTGCATCCGTGAAGAAAGATCTTCGCGACTGAGTATCAGTCCGTTTATGAGCAGAGTAGTACTCTATTCATTAAGTTGTCATGGGACTTCGCAAGTTCAAAAATACGCACGCATGGACATCATTAAGACTTAACCATTACAAAGAGCAATGGACAAACATTTTAAAACAAAAACTTACTTTACTTAACATTACAAGGGAAATCCAATTGCCGGGCAAGTTAATGCAGCAACTGTCACAGTTTACAGCAGCTTGAACTCACACAAAACAGAGTGAGCCACGAGACAGCGGGTAAAGGTTACTAGTTGCCATCGCAGCGGCGTTGAAACGCCAGCAACAACTCGCGCCCTTTGCACGCAATTGGATTCCTCCCTATATGTGATGAATTGCAGTGAGAGAAATGTAGTATGTAAAGGAGAAAGGTCATTACTCACATATGTCAGCTTGCAGACGGCATTGGCTTTTACTGCAATATTGTCTTGTTTAAGCTCTTGCTTGATCTCGTCGATGCAGTGAGAGATATACTTTGCCTGTAAAAAAATTAAGTGGTCAATGAAATTATGTAAACATGAACATTTCTATTACAGAATGGTATAAACCTCACAATGAGCTTCATCACAGGACATTTGCTGTAATTAACCTAATGTCGTCTCAGCCCTTTGGAAACTGGGTAATTCCATCTCCCTTGTGTTCCATTTTTGACAGGTCAATGGAGGATGGAAGCTCACACAGAGATCAGTTATATCTATGTAGAGATGCCACAACAGTGCATTACTCTGATAAGCAAAGTACTTTCACTAGCCCCTCTCCAGTACTACAATCCATATATGGGAATTTAGTTTACAGCAGCCTGAAATACTTTTTGTACCCTGAACTTATACTTGCTCTAGTTAAGCAACAGCATGGAGTTATTGTGGGGAATTCTTTAACCAGTTACTAGCTCTTGAGAGTGTGTTAGATCACAAACAGTAAAGGCCCCCCATCTGCGATATACATTGGGGCAACTCTCCGTTCTGGAGAAGATTGTTCCAATAAAATCTGTGATGTGTGAGCTCCCCATACTGGCAATCCCGATCAAAAAGCGATAGGCCGACCGGTTCGCTGACTGTGGGCACTGGCGGCTCTGGAATCCAGTTTTCCGGTAATAGCGAGGAGAAATGTCCTGATTGGTGGCACTACCCATTTTGAAACATGGCGCATAGTGCCGTAATTAGCTCACTCCCAGGCTACATTTTGAATGTCAAGAAGGCAGCTAACTGCGCCATCGCCCGACCTCCTTGGGTTGGCTAATATTAGGTAGTCAGACAATGTAGGAGTAGCTGACAAGTGGTCCTGAAGATAAGATGACTTCGGCGTCCTGGGTAGGCAATGGTCAATGTGAGATAGCACACTGGCCGCCTCCACCTAGGTGAAGGTGACACAGGAAGCAGACGTAAGTTCTAGGGGAGGGCAGAGGCCACTTAAAATAACTCAAAGGCCCTTAAGTGAAAAATTTCTGTACAATAAAGATTTTACACATTTTTATTTTATTTTTATATTTCCATTACAGGGGGATTTCAGGTGCCAGCGGGCCCTTAAGTAGTGTTCACTCTAGGCTGTTTTAGCAGGGCGCAGCGCCCTGCCTGTTTTTTAGAAGGCAAAACCCGCCCTGCCCCTTTTGCGGCACCCTGCTAGAACAGCCGCCTGATTCCTGCCCTCCCGGCGTGTATAGATGCCGTGCGCATGCGCGCGGCATCCATTCACGCATTGGGAGAGAGTTGGGGGAAGCCCAGCACAGACGGAGGTGCTGGGCACGCCCCCAACAGTGACGTCGCCGGCCACAGACGCTCTCTATAGTAGCGTCTGTGGGCCGCACCGCCCCCTAAAATGAAGTGGGCGTGACCACGCCCCCTAATTTGCGTGGCCGAGCCCACGTTTCGGCCGCGCGCGCACACATATGCCCCCGGAGTCCGGCGCCATGCCCCTTTTCACTCCTAGAGTGAACACTACTTAAGTCCGGGCATGCTTGCACTTGTAGTTCTCAAAGTGCCTGGATGCTGTGTCATGCTTGCTGGGACCTGTAGTCCCTTGTAATGGACAATATTACTTATGTGAGATGTCAACCTTGCACTCACCTGCCAGGCCTTGGAGAGGGCAGGCCCTCAACTTCCAGAAAAAAACCTGGCCTAGGTGGGGGGGGGGGGGGGGGGAATGATGCTTTGGCTCGGGGACCCC